>NW_006912288.1:0-36585 GCF_000523435.1 Bipolaris zeicola 26-R-13 | reverse complement strand
TATAGGTGTCTATTTGAATTAAGGCTCGTTTGATGTCCCACGCACTCCCATATGCCTCTGAGTGACACTACCACCGATACTGATCCGAGTAGTCTTGCCTGCGCCGTTACATGAGGTACGTTATACTTCGTACTACTAATTTCTCTCCTAATCCCTATCAGAATTCTGACCCTGCCTCTCTCTCTCCAACCTGGCATCAAACTCCCGCTGCGCACGCTCACGCTCTCTACTACTTTCTTCATCGTCGCCGACAAACGAATACGAATCACCTAGCGTAGATCCATCTCTGCGTTCAGGATCTGGTCTTCGTGGCGACTGTCGTTGTGGTTTCTGAAGCGGTACAGGCTGGCCGCCGCGCCGGAGACGGTCCCAGGATGACTCGCCTGATTTGGGTTGCGATTGAGATTGTGATTGCGGGTTCTTTACTTCGTCTTGGAAGAGACCACCTGTGGGAGAGGCATCGTCGTCGTCGAATAGAGAAGATGTTGACGACAACGACTGTGCAGGTTGGCGATTCCAAGAACCTGTAGATGGTGTTGCTTGTTGTCTTTGTCGAGGTGACTGTGATGAACTATTGTTGGAAAAAGTCTCCCAGGTTTCTGAACTAGTAGATTCAGATCCCCATGCTTCATTACCGGCAGTTGGACTCATATCGTCGGCTGCATCGTCACGTTGTGCCGGAAGCTGTTTGCCCCATCTGGCTTGTGGTGATGGACCCCCACCTGCACGATTCCTCACCTGCTCTTGGAACTCTCGACGCCGTTCTTCAATCTCACGCCCTTGCTGTGCATTCCTCTGCCCTTCGGCATGCGATGAAGCCTTCAAATCCACGCCAAAATGCTCAAGCTTGGGATCATTGGCTGTGTTGACCGCTGCAAGAGGTTGCGCGATGAGCTGGCCAATTATACTACCCATTTGTCCTGCTACGACCACGTAGAGGCAAAATCGCCATGTATGTCGTGCAAACTGGGCCATTGGTCCACGGACTGGACCGAATTTGTTCACATCAATGTCCTCTACCTTGGGTTGATATAATGGATATTTCATCTTGTCCCATGTACGATACCACTGCCACGTTCCAGCCGTGGCGCCTGTTGCAGCGAAATAGCTCTTTGTTTGCTCAAGCTTATAGATGTGGAATGCGAGCGCTTGTGCTTCTTCCGGATTGAGCTGGCGGCCAACCTTGCGCTCGGCGAATTTGATAGTTGTTTCGGTTTTGAAGCGGACGGCACGTTCGGAGAAGCCCATGAAGGTGCCTATGATCGGTAATGGGCGCGGAAGATTGGTCGCGTCGAAGCGATTGCCATTGTTTAGATGGGCAGGCGAAGATGCGTAGGGGTCATTCGAGGATGGGTAAGAATCGTCTGTGAAGCCTTCGGGGGCATTCTTGTCGGCGTCTTCAAGCACCATATTTGGTTACGTGTGGTAGAGTTGTAGTGTTGTGGGGTTGCTAGGGAAGGTGGGTGGTGAGAGATCGGGGCTTGGTGGAAGCTTTACCAATGACGGCATTGAACCCAGTCTCGGGATCACTAGGGCCCATATCCGCGATCTGATCTCATGATGCAATGCATGACAGTAAACATAATCCTAGCACCATCATGAGTAAGCCACTTGAAGAATATTCGGGCATGTTGCACAACGTGGTGGGTGTTGAAATATTCAAACATGGTCTATTCCCAAATACCTTCCTCCCAACCGACAATGCTCCTCACGAAAGGCTACGTACTTATACACTACAATAATTCAAACCAGCTACAAGACCAGCCGGGCCATTACGAAAACTCCATATGCACAAGGTGAGGGAAAAAAGAAAAAGAATAGGTTGGTTTGGAAAAGAAACGCCCACCTCTTCGTGTAACGCCACAATTCATACCGTTCGCAACGGCCAACTATGATGGCCGCAAAAGAGAACTCAAAGGAACTAATTGTAGCGATCGATGTTGTCTTTTTGCTCGCTCTTGTTGCTTATCGTATACAATATTGACAGTCGCTAAGGGTGTCATGGTGAGGTGATGGTTTGACCTGGAGACTTGCATGATTACGAGTACTGTTATAGGATGACGCAACGGCAGGTAGCCGTGGGCTCTTCGTCGCTCTCTCTCCGGCTCCCAGATTTGCCAGTCTTGGCGTTTTCTTCTTCGTCAACGACCTCTTGTGGCTTGACAGTCATGTGAACGACATTAGGGGTATCTGTTTGGAATCGGCATTCTGCGGTTTGTCAGTGAATGCTTGACAGGGGCTATATCATGTCTTCTATGGAAGGCATGCATTCAAATCAGATCAACCAATTAGTGCGGCCAGCCGAAGAACCGCACAAGCTGTGCCAATACGCTTGGCGTCATCCAGAATGAGGTCCTTACCTTTGAGTGGCGACTTGTCGTCGAGCATGCGACCAAAATGAATGAGCCTTATCGATCCAGGCGAGGTGGGCCGAGCCTCCCACTCTGTTCATTCGAGTTAGCTTTGTAATACGGAATTCAATACGATGCGATGCGCTGTGAGCCACAGTTTCTTTCACAGTGCTGTTTGGGCGATGACAGGTACAAACAATGCACCAGCAAGAGCAGCATAGCAGCGCGTCACGGCTGACGCCCCGCTTACTCGTGATAAGCGCACCCTACTCTTGCACAAACTGTCGAGAAAAAAGTATGCGTACCTTCCCGCCAGTCTCGCCATATCAGCTCTTTCAGGGTATAGACGCTAATGTTGTACGGGTCCATGTTCTCCACCTTGACACTGCGCTTCTTCAGGTACTTTTCGTCAATCTTGTACGGATGCCTTGCGCCGCTGGTAAGAAGCAGCATTATTACTAGCACAGGACCGTTCGAATTGTCTGGGTTTGCGGCCGGTGTGTCTGTCGACGGACCGATGGCCTCGGTATCTGCGCGATTTAGCACAGAAGGGGGCGCGAGCTTCGCAGGAGATGAAGGAGCGACGGGCGCATCTTCTGAGGTGCTAGACTCGACGGGTTGCTCTGCAGGTGTAGCTGCTGGAGCTACAGCGGATGCGTCTGTAGTGTGCGTGGTCGTGTCTGCAGGCGCGGGTGCTGCGCCAGAGGCCTCGAGGGTCTTCATCTCTACCGAACCGGTCGATGGAGGCTCGTTCCTGCTCTGGGGCCGCGATCCTGAGGTCTGTTGGTGTGGAGTAGTTTGTGGTGCCGTGGAGGCTTGATCGGCTGGGGACGACATGGTTGGCCGGCCGACTTCACTCGCGCGATGGATGCGATTGCGGGCAAGTTAAGCGAATGGAAGGCGAACGGGGGGCTGGGAGCGACTCGCAGGTCGGCCTCGACGTCGCAACGAGAGAAATGGCAGCGGGGGGGGAAATGGTGTAGTGGTGAGGCGTCTCGAGGGCTCATGCGTGGACGATGGAAGGCTGGCCGGCCGTGCGCGACTGGGAAGTCGCCGTCGCGGCCACCCTCTCCCTTCTCCGCAATCCGCAAATGCGGCAAGAACGACCCGTCGTCTCCACTAACAGCCCGCTACTGCTACTCGGCTCTGCACCGCCTCAATATCTCGTCTTCCGTACACATCCTACGATGCTGTACAAACGCTCCATTTGCCGGGCTGCCGTCCATTGCCTCACAGTGCATCGCCATGCCAAATCCATCTCGGCAAACTCTGGTTCCCCCGTCGTTGCTGTTCGCCCACCTGCGAAACCCGCAACATGCCATATTTGGACTCGTCGTTAAAGCGCGTGCCCCTGCATCACTGGCTCCTTTGCAATGATTGGTCACGCCCACTCAGCACTTGTCGCGTTATCGCATGCATTCTGCGCCACATCTTCACAGCTCGAGTCGGCCCGGGCTTCCCTCCTATGCTCTCCTTGGCCGCTTCTGCAAGCTGACAAGAGGAAATCGTCTTTGGGCACGTGGGGCAGGCTGGTGGCTGAAGAGCCACTGCTTGCTTCATCTAGTACTACATCACGACTTTGTAATGCCATCATACCTCCCTCTCCAAGCACCACAATACCATGGTTATTTTGGCTTCATCGCTTCATTCGTTAATCTTCGCCCTAAGTGGGTGGGTGCTATGTCCTTGTGATCCGCCAAGACGATTGATACGGGAACAACCTGATCAAGCCGCGTTGTCGTCTATGGTGGCAGTGTACAGCTGTCTTGGTTTGCTGGTCATGTAGCAAGCCTCTACCAGTTCATCTTCATCTTCTTCTCAATCTCCGTATGGAAGTCTGGTACTTCCCGCAGCTCGTTGCCAGTGAATACGTCCTCCCAGCCAATCTCACAATCCCGTCCCTGGAGAATATCTTTGTGAACACCGCTGCTTCCACCCAGTGCTAATGGTCTCCACTCCCCTGCTTCAGCAATCTTCAGCTCCATACCCCTACGCACGGGTTCGGCAATACCAAACTGCCGCCTCAGCATCTCCATCTTCAGACGGTCTTGGGTATCGCGCCACTGGACAAGGCGGGCCTCGAGCGGATGGGCAGATTGAAGAGCGACTGGTGCTGTCGATGACGACGAAGCGGTAGGTGCTACCGATGTGTGGCCAAGGCGAGATCGAAGGGTATCGTGGACGCCGGGAGCTGAAGGTGCAGAGGTTTCAAGCGTAGTTTGCGCAGGGTGCGCCTTGCTGGGGACGAAGCGGAGAGACTAAGCATGTGTAAATATTGAATGCGTGCATGTATTGTATGTGCTCTTGGGATAGCCCACCATTTTGAATCTCAGTGGCGTGCGGGGTTTGGGAGAGTGATGTAGGGCCAATCGACGTATCGAACTCGTTGAATTAGGTTGGTTAAGTTGTCGAACTAGGTCAAGAGTAAGGTATGGATGTCGAGTGGCAGGTTGTCAAGCAGTTGCTATCAACGGAGCTCTAGGCTACCTGGAGTGACGCGCTTCACTAGCGCCTTGGCAATTGGTCCGAATGCTCGAGGTTTGATGCTACACCAACTCGCAGACACACGCAAATTGCCCCTACTAAATTATGCCAATGCCTATGAATATGGATATCTACTAAAATCTCTACACGAATCATATATTAAATAGCCCTAGCAGTCAACATAACTCCTAAGCTCACCAGGCCTGCCATGAGTATGTTGACAGCATTGTTGTCCAACAAATCACTCCCAACCTCAATCTTTCTACTCACATGCTGCGGGTCTGCAACCGCCGTTCCACTTGCTCCAGCTTTCAACATTGTTTTCGAAGCCCCGATCGATGCTGCTGCATCCGTACCGCTGGCCTTAGCAATGTCATCTTTGCCCCCCGATCGACTACTAACATCGCTGTGTACAAGCACCTTTCTTCCTCCCTCACCTTCAACAACCTTGCCCGAGTGTACGTCAACAACGCTAGCCTGGAAGAGAGCTCCTAAAAGAGAATCAAGGATTGTTCCACTAAAGCCGGCTGCTGTCAATGCAAGAGTATACTTTGTCTTTTCAACAAAGCTCCAGTCTTTGCAAAACGGCATGAACATCGTAGAGCTGAGGGAGATTACCAGCGCGCCGAGTAGTCCTGCACCAAGACCCGTCGTGGTCACCCCGCCGTTTGTGCCAGGCGGGACGATACGCCATGGAGCGGTTATCAGGCGTGGCTTGGATTTCGACAAGATTCCAAGTTCAGATGAAAAGGTATCTGCAGCGACTGCGGCGTAATTTCTGATACATGTCAGCATCAAGTCCGTGGCCAAAGGCGAATGCCATACGCTACGATGCCTGTTACCAATACATCACTGTTTCCGGTCCAACAGCGACCCTCATCTTCGTATCGTCCGTCCTTCCTGAGCTGCCAGAGGTGGAGCAGTATTAAAACAGAGGCTACACCGGAGTTTGCGACCACTTGGATGTGGTTGCGCGCACCTTCTCCACCGGATGCACCAGTCGCAGACTGAGTAAGCTTTGCTTTAATGTCATGCTTGACCTATATCTTGTTATTACCGTCTAGTTTGAAGCACAAACGTGACATACTTTAGTGACGGAACTCCCGGCTAAGAAGAAGACGCCAAGTAGTACTGTGAAAACGCTCCAAGGATGCAAGGTATGAATGACGGCTGTCACAAATGCCGCAAGGATGCCAACAGGAGTCAGCGAGTTCCGCGACCACGCTCTATAGATGAGCGCAGCTATTACAGTGACAGCTATTATGGGCTTCATGCTTGATGTTTTGGTTTTGATGTACAGCGACACGGAGATGTGGCACAAAGACCGCGAGCTTGCTTATGTACTTCTTATGGGGTGGGGGCTAGTACACCATCGAACCCCGGCTTGGCATAAACTACTGAAGGTATCAACTCCGACGTCGCAACTTCGCTCATCCCGTTCTTGATGAAATTTTTCAATAATATCGATATCATGGCATCACTCGAAGTTCCAAAATGCGCCCTGCAATTTGTCGGATCATTGTACAATTACTTTTCAAAGCTCAACTTCACCCCACAAAGCCCCAAGGCAACCAAGGCTATCAACAGAACCAATCCGAAAGACAATTAAGACGCAACGCAGTATCTGAGAAATCGACCACACAACTGGGTACCTGGACAAAGCTACGAGCATCCCACTTTTACCCAGGCATCTACATGTCGAGCCTGGTCGTGTCTGCCTATGCGTCTTGTACTGCCATGGGATAATCTACATGAAGCCGAACCCCGAAGTTGCATCCAATCTGAATCGGATTGATGGTGGAGGCGCAGCATAGAAGCCACCGAATGTTTCGAGCTACGCAATGCTCGAGAGAGCTAAGCGTTGCTTGATCGCGCTTCAAATTGCTTAAATGCCTTGTGCGTATGAGACGACCTTACTGAGTACAGCCCGGACACAAAGTGGTAGTTGCATCGTATCGGGGTGGCTGCGACCTGCCAATCGCAACTGGATATTTCCCGGGCTGTGCCAAGGCCAGTGTTGCGATTGGCTCGTCCAGCTCGCCCAATTAGGCACAACCGACTACTAGACAAATCATGCAATACGAAGAGGATAAGGCGCTCACCTTCAGACGCCATTGGATAAACCAAAACTTCTAGATCCGTAAATTCCGCTTTGTGTTCAAGGACACACTCATCACAGCCACAATGGCCCACTCCAAGCGAGTAAACATGTTCGGGAAAACAGGTCGCCGTATTAAACAAAGTAGTATTAAGCAACGTGGTATCAGGGGATATACAGTGATATCAAATCGAATTCAGCTCGTTTCTCTTCCCGTTCCTGGATAACCTCACAGGTGTTTTAGAATGGCTATCTTCCTATTCAAGTTTATCCGGGGAAAGCTCCGAGAACGCGAAGCACAAAAAGCCATTCCTACCACAGATAATTCACACTTAGTACCCGAGCGCACATCAGCACATGAGCTTCAAGATATTGTAACCAATCACAACCACACAACCTCACAAGACTCAACAGGAAGTCATGTCAACTTCCTTACTCCAGAAGAGGCAGCACAGCAGAAATCTCAAGACCACAAAAACAAGATTCGACAATGGAAATTGCTGTTAGGACTTGTGTTACCTAACTTCCTAGCTGCCATGGATGTCACTATCGTCGCTCCAGCCATTCCACTCATATCATCCCATTTCGGTATGTCAATCCTGCAAGACAACTCCACAAACACAAACACATGTTCTAATCCACATCTCCAGACAAACTCTCCGGAAACTTCAACTGGATCGTAGCAGCCTACACTTTGACATTCACCACATTCATCCCGATGTCTGGGCAATTAGCAGACATCTACGGCCGCCACTTTGCTCTGCAGTTCGAAATGTTCTGGATCATGATAGGCAGTGTACTCTGTGCGTCAGCTCAAACCTGGGGCATGCTGCTTATAGGACGGGCACTACAAGGGCTAGGTGCTGCGGGAATCATGAATCTGAGCCGGATTATATTGTCGGATGGTACGACGCTGGCTGAGAACTCGAGTGGCATTTCCATCTTGTCGTTGATCAGTGGGTGCAGGTAAGTCTTCTTTGTATGCAGGAGTCCAATTTATACAAAGAGCTGAGTTTGGAAATAGCTACGCGGTAGGACCGGTTATAGGGGGCCACCTCGCAGACGCAGGCTGGCGCTACATATTCGTCCTCCCCATAGGCGTCGCCGTCCTCGCCATGGTCCTCATCGCCCTGCTCATGCGCAAAGAACTCGTTCAAGGCCGCGCGACAACTCAGTCTTCAACCTCTCACCACAAAAACTATATATCCGGCCTCGCAATCATCGACTGGCCAGGCCTCACCACATTCATCCTAGGTGTTGGCTGCATCGTCCTCGCCACACAATGGGGCGGAACCCAATATCGCTGGTCTTCTCCCGCCGTCATCCTGCCCCTCATCATCGGCACCATCCTCTGCATCCTCTTCTTCACCCACGAGTACCTCCTCGCCCCTAACCGCGCCATGTCGCGCCTTTTCCCCCGCCAAATTCCCATGATACCCTCGACGCTCTTCCGCAAAAGAGACACCACGCTCCTCATGATCATCAATTTCTCAGCGGGAATCAGCTTGGTTTGCGCGTTTTACTTTATCTCGTATTACTGGCAGCTCGCGGAGGGGTACTCACCTAGTCAGGCTGGTGTGCAGTTGTTGTATTATACGCCGGGTCTGGGCATGGGTGTCTACTCTGCTGCTCTGATGTGTAATGTATGGCCAGGCCAGACGTTCTTCCCCCTCTTCATCGGGTCCGTGGTCGAGGCCGTGGGGCTCGTGCTGCTCACGTACTCCGTATCTATCAGATATACGACGCTGGTTAGTGTGTTCCTTGCCGTTGCAGGCGTAGGTACGGGGTTGCGCTTTATGCCTGTTGCGCTGCATGCGGCGGGTGTGTGGTCGACGCGCGTGCCTAGTATGCAGTCGCTGCTTTCTTTTATGCTCCCATTGGGCGAGACTGTGGGCATATCCATGATGGGAAGTGTGTTTTCTAACAAGTTTTCTACTTTTCTGGCTCAGATTGCCCGGCGTGCAGATGGTGCTGCGCTGGGTGGCTCTGGGATTCCGAGTTTGGAACTGCTGGACAGCCTTCCGACAGTGGTCAAGAAAGAGGTGCGGGATGCAGCGGCCAAGGCGGTTATGTGGGCGTTGATTTCCGTACTGCCGTTTATGGGACTAGCAGTTGTTGCGGCGGTATTCATGGGGAATGTGTGGATTGGGAAGGCAGAGAAAGAGGCAAAGGATGGGAAGAAAGGACAAAAGGCGGAGAAAGGAAAGTTCATGTATGGTGTTTATTTGCTCGCGTGGTGTACGGGGAATGTGGACCAGCGGAAAAAAGATCTGGACGTTGATATGGAGCATGATTAGGTGAGGATAGAGCAAAAGTAGTGTGCGACGAAAGTTTAGACAAATAGAGTGTAATATCATTACTTTGTTATTATGTCCAAACTATCCGAGATATTCGATAGATATATCAACACCTCTCAAGTCCAACCAAGAAACCCAAATCCATTACTCATCCCATCAGGTCCAGGTTCTCCTCATCCACTATTCAAGCTAGACCTTTTCCAACACTGATAACTCTCCCCGCCTAACAAATCCGCTCCCCCGGCTCTTTCCACGGCACGCCCAAAATCTCAAAAATCCTCCTTTCACTCCTCCCCTCAATCAACACCCCATCATTCAACTTCTCACCCTTCCTCCCTCTCAAAACATCCGTATACAACCCCCGCTGATTAAGCTTCATACCCTTCTTCCGTGCCAACAACCTCATACTCCTATTGAAAACATCATCTCCGGTAAAATACAAAAGTGCGGCACCCATTTCCTGCTCCGGGACGACCAAGAAGTCTATTCTGCGCCAGACGGTGGAGGAAGGGAGACAGGATGCGCCGTGCCATTTTGAGCTGCTGGAGTCGCTATAACGGGATGACGTTAGCGAGGCTTTGAGAAAGCCAGTCTTTTGTAGGTGTGGAATGAGGACTTCGAAGACGGTAGTGCTCATAGCGGTAGGTGACATGTTGGGTCGTGATAGCATGATATCAATGTCGCCCGAGTCCTGTGCTCCACGGCGGTAGCTTCCCATTATCGTTGCACTGAATTCTGGGTCGATTTCTTTAAGTGCGGCGGCGACTATAGCGCCGTGAACTTCGACTTCGGCGCGTGGGATGCGGGAGTTGAAATCATGGTAGTGTTCGAGTCCGATCTTCTGGTTTTCAGAGAGGGTGGTTTTGGTCTTGAGATCGTCGAGGGTGCGGTGGCCGGCTTGAATCCATTTGTTGGCATGGGCAAGGCCGACGCCATAAATACTGAGGAACAAACGTAAGGATACGTCCTGGGGGTTGTGACGGGTACTTTCGAGTCGTCGGAGGCGATCTGTGAGCACGATTTCTTCGATTTTTGTGGCAAGGCGTGTACCGATAGAAGGCAGTTTTGCGGCTTGTTCTGCAGTAGTGATCTTGACCGTTTGTTTCTTCAGAGTGGCAACGCATTTTCGGTAGCTTAGGGTTCTCCATTGGTCCTGCATACTATCGTAATACTTGCACATCTCTTCTAGTATCTGGATTGTTCGGGCGTTTGGGTTCCATGAAATATGGCTACTGGAACTTGGATCCATACATTGAAAACTGTTCATATTGAATGACTTCTTGTCGCGCAACGCTGATACTTTTGACAAAACATTGAGCCTCTTGAGGTAATCAGTACCCATTGGCAATAGCTCTTGATCCATGTTCGAGTTCTCTATAGTGTTCACAGATGTTGAACTAAGTTGCTCCATTTCTTCATCTTCATCAATGGGTAGGTACGCGAGGGATCTAGCCTCCTGGATGGCTTAAACAGGTCATTCCCAAATTGATCTCTGCCCTTTTGTACGGAGACTATAGCAGCCCCTGGAGAGGACATGATGAAGCTATCTTCTACTGTTTCTTCGAGAGGACTTGAGGGCGCTGCATCTGTATAGGGATGAGTGGAAGGTACACTTTCTTCCGTGGGATGAGAGTCGGTCTTTTGTGTCTCCTGTGTCGCTTTCTTTCTTTGTGAGGATTTTATCTGTAGCGAGTTTTGCGACGTAGTTGATGTATAAGAGAGGTCTGGTCCTTGATCAAGTTCGCTTACTCCTTGGGTACCTTTTACAGCAAAGTATGAAACGGTAGGATCTAAGAGCTGCCCACGACTAATACATTGCGGCACATATGGATCGAACTTGACCACGACAACGTTCTGATTATCTGTCAGCTTGCTATATTACCAGCTTGAAATTCACGTACTGGAGATATTGGTCTGCCGAGATGCCGCACCAATTGAGTATATGTGTACGTCCCATCATCGAACATAACGTGTGTGATACTATCGCTCCATTTATCCGCCCATGCAGCACCAAGCTGAATGACCTTGTGAATGCGTCTTCGTCGTGCCATGGAGATATCATCATTAGGGTAGAAGTAGACGATCTTCTCTTTGAGCAATTGCTTATTTCCAGGGAAGAGCCTGATATTATCGGCAGGCTTCACAATTTTTCCATTTTTGAGCTCATGAGGAATGGCGCCCGCGCGTTTATAAAAAGGAGTACATTCTTTGTGGAATATTTGGGACAGAGATATCGTCCTCTTCAAACGACTTTTGCCACTATCTGTACCTACATTAGGACCGTTGCGTGACTTGGGAATTTGGACGCTCTTGGCGGGTTCGGTTGGTGGTACCGTAGTCGACCGAATTAACTTTTGATTAATTTGCCGATTAGAAGTGCGCCGTCTCTCTGTATGCTCCTCGAACTGTGCCTGCATTTCTCGAGGTGTTGGTCCATTGAAACTGCCCGAACGGCTCGGTAGTGAGGTTACTAGTATATGTTTTGATTCTTCCAGTGCACGTTCAAGGTTAAGCACACTTTCGTCAGGGATATATAGCTCATCGTCTGAAAGGTTGAGAAGGGCCTGTTCCTCGAAATAGATGATTTTAGCTAGGAGCTCGGGGTCCGACATCGCGCCCTAACGCGATTGCAAATCGATGATAGAATAAAAATGACGATTGAGGTTGTTGTTGTTGTTAATAGGGATACTGCAATCACTTTGTCCCAGATACTACCCAATATCCAAAACTACGACTCGATTGTTAGGGACAAAGTAAATGTAGGATATTCGATAGGCTGCGCTTCAAGCGCCGTGAGCCCAACGGTTTTGCAACTATTTATGCTGTGCTGAGACTGCTAGTGAAACGGGACGCTGAAAACGTATCGGTGAAAGAGTGGAGAAACGCCACCAGGCAACCGGCGCGTGTCAGATTGTCGTTTGACGCGAAATCACGTGACGCTACAAACAGTCCTCCGGCAATCACTTTCTACGTCTCAATACTTTGAATCTCACTTCTTGTACTTCAAATAAGTGCAGAGCGATCCTACGCATGGGAATATGAGGAAAAGATTAAGAAACCAATATATACGTTGTTTTGAGTAGTCTATCACTTTGCTACAGACATTGAATACAACATTTCAAGACCAGGCACTTTACTTCAACCTTACTTAAGACCTAGATGACATCCTCCTCTTTCCTATCGTAGTACTCTCACTTGCGCCGGCCACCTTTTGTGCCAACTTCGCATCAAGCTCGGTAACAACACCCTTTCCAACTGGCTTTCCAAGGTTATTGCTCATTGGCGTAACAACATCACACCGCAGTGATTGGGCAGGGCTCATACGCTCCATCCTCGTGTTGTTCGTCTGAATGAGCAGTCTCTCACGTGAATCTGCACTGGTGTACGGCTTCCACTCAGCAGCACGAGTAGCGCGGTCGGTGTTGGGGTCCAGGTTGCGAATGAAGCTCGTCCAGTAGCTGCGTACCTGAGAGATGATGGGCTTGTTGGTGGTAGAGTAGCTAGGTGGCTCTTGGCCATCAGTGCGCTTCAAGCCCCAGAAAGCGTAGACGTTGACGGTGTGCCAGGCGCCCAAGCCGGATGCCTGGTCGGCTGGATCTAGAACATTGTACTTGTAGTTGTACGTGGGCACGTTGTCGCGTGCAATGGCGTTCTGAATGTTGCGTGTTGGGCAGTGGCTACCGATATCACCAATTGCATTGGCAGCGTCAGGCCAGAAGAGTCCTTTGCCGGGAAAGGCGGGCTTCGTCGTCTTCAAGTAAAGGTCGCTAAGGATTGAGATAGAAGAGTTGCTCAGACTTGGGTCCTGACCTCCTAACCATTTCGCTGCATCGCTTGTGGTGTTGAGACTCTGTGGCGCGTTTTTGGTACCTTCGTCTGCGCAAGTGCCCATGATGGTCGGTACCTTGGCGTACTTGCCTTGCTTGAAGAGGTTCACGAGCGAGTCAGTGAATAGCTCGCCGTCGATGTTGGGGTTGAACCAGCAGTTAGAAGAGCGGATGGCCGACTCATTGAGAGCGCGTAGGCAAGAAAGGCCGTCGGTCGCATTGGCGCAACCCTTGTCCTTAAGCAGGCATTCATACTGCTCCTCACCCAGCTCTGGAGTACGCATTGTTACCCAAGGGCCTGACTCCATAATGCCACCTACAAACAGCTTTTTGCCCGTGTTTGCCGCCATCATGAGCGCAACAGATGTTCCACCGGCACTGACACCATCAAGAACAACATGATCTGGATCACCACCGAATCGACTGATGTGCTCCTTAACCCACTCAAGCAATTTGATCTGGTCGCGTATGCCAGCATTGACATCGCCACCTCCTTCCTTCACCGCTTTGCCGTTGAGGAAACCGTACAGGCCCACACGGTAGCTGAATTGAACGAATACGACTTGGCCATCCGCAACTATCTCGGTGGGATCCCAATTGGCGCTAGACTGCGAAATGAAGCCACCTCCTTGGAAGAAAACCACAACTGGTAATTTCGATTTGGTGGTAGCCTTGGAAGGCGCATACACGCTCAAATAGAGACAGTCTTCAGCGATATGAAAGCGTGAGTAGGTTCCAGAAACAGTCCAGTCATCAGGACGGCTGGGTGGGCATGTTGCACCGTGTGTAGTAGCGTTGATGAGACCGGAAACTACGGGATCTTGCGGCGCTGCGAAACGTAGCTTTCCCACGGGCGGTGCAGCGTACTGGATGCCTTTCCAGGCAGACACTCCCAGATTGGAATCAACGATAGCTCCTTGGTATTTCGCGTAGCCAACATCGACGATAGTATCGACGGCCTGTACGATCGAAGACAAGCTCGCTCCGACGGCGAGTAATTGGTAAACGTGCCTCATCTTCAAGACGAATGACGGCAAGAAAGAAATGAACGGAAGCAGGAGATGTCCTTGAGAGTAATGAGTGGGAGAAACGCTCAACTGCTACTCTGTTGTCTCCTTCCTATGGTGGCTATTTGAACATATCCCTTCGAATGTTCATGCAACCCCTTGAAACGTGCTAAGCCTGTTATAGCAACAATGTAATGATATTAAAGTTTGTTTCGGTCCGTAAGCGGGGGTGAACAATCACATTGCCATATGCGTTCATGCCCTGTGCCGTTGGAGTCGGACCGTTAAGTCAGCAACGCGGCATATCAACCGTTTCATATTGGAATTGACGGTGGGTAGAACCCAACTGTGCCTAAAGAAACCGCGAATCCTAGATTTCATGCTTGATAATCAATGACATTTGTCCGTGGTCTCTTGCACACTAATGCACGAGTCGAAACGGAGTATCACTATGAAAGTGCAAAGGGGCGAACACGCGGGGAAGTCAGCATCAGCAATCTAAGGCAGGTGCAGCGGCCTGAGTATTGGAAATCTGTTGAAGCGCCAGGCATGGCACAGTTCGTCAGAACATCCAGTAAGGCGTGCTTACATCTCAATTGACATTACGGCGGGCAGTTTACTCTGCACCGCGTTAGGGCGTTCTTCTTAGTTGCTACTATAGCCTGGGATTCCACTCTTACTATGAGTTACTTGAGGCAAACCATGTCAACCGATACAAGTAGTAGCCAAATGAATAGGAACGGATTTAATAACTGCCTGGTAGGCTTTTTCAATGATGTTACATGCATGTGTATGTATGTGTGTACGTGCAAGTGTACACATACTTACTATATTATATTACTAACGTACTAGCCTATAGAAGCCAGTGCCAAGCATTGCTCAACACTACGTAACGGTCTACCGTAACTCTTCGCTTTTGCGCTAAACCAAAGCTTACTGCGTACTTTCATCACTTCTCGTGCCTGGTGGAGATACTGGGTTACCCCACGTCCACAATGCTACAGCCACGGATAACAGCGCCGCTACGCCGCATATTGCTGTCCAGACCTTCAATATGTTTGAGATGTCAGACACGCCTTGTAACTGCATCAATTGCACAGCAGTCATTTGTTCGGACCTTCGCATCCGCCCAAAGTCTCTGCCGACCAGCGACGGATCCAAAGGCTCCCGAGTCCGCACCTACACCCGACCCCAAAGATGAAGACATATTCATTCCCAAGCCCCTCGGCCGGCCCATTGGCTTCAAGTCTCCCCCACAACCAGGCGAAAATGCTAGCATACCAAAGACGAAAAAAGATTATTCTGGCATGACGATGTCACAGCGGAATCTGGAGAAGCGCAAGGACCTGGTCGAAAAATGGGGCACGAACTATTTTCGCGACTTCAAGAACATTCGCAAATACAGGTCAGGCAAGACATTCATGGCAAACCCAAGGATCTTCAAGAAAGAGGCGGCGTTGTACTTTCCGAACTTTCATGGTGATACACTGGAGGGGAAAAACAAAGACACGACCAATGTATTGGCGGGGAAGGTTACTGTGGTGAATGTGTACAGTTCGCAATGGGGTTTAAACCAGGTGGAGACGTTCACTGGCGCTAAGGCGAATGCCAATCTGCATAATATGCTTGCACAGCATCCAGGGGTAGCCCAGATGGTGGATGTTAACATTGAAGAGAACACCATGAAGGCATGGATCATTTCACTCTTCCAGTGGCGGTTGAAGGCCTCGAAACCAAAAGAGGATTGGGACAAATACTTCATTGTCAGGAAAGGAGTCAGCGAGAGGATACGAGAGACAATTGGCTTGCTGAACGGTAGGGTTGGATACATCTATCTTGTGGATCAAGATTGCAAGATTCGATGGGCAGGGAGCGGAAATGCAGAGGGCACAGAGATGGAGGACATGAATAAAGGGTTCGCCAAGCTGATTGCCGAAGCGCAATAACGCTCCAACAGGAAGAAGCATTGTAATGTTGTAAGATACTTGTACATCATGACGGCTCAGTCGCCTTGTATAAAACAGACCAGAACAAGGTCATGAGGATATCCCACCCGCCCAAACGCCGCGTATGAATATGATAGATCAAAGACAATCACCTGAACCATAAGAGCATTAGGAAGCAGAAAGCGATGAAACTCGCCAGTATGATGCCGTCTCTTCGTTTCTTGGACCCAATCCTTCCCATCAAACTGTTGATCCCGGGCACCTGGCTTGCAGCACCCACTATTCTCCGGTTGATGTTCGCCAGCGTTTCCCTCTGTATGGTAAAGTTCTCTTGTACTGCATATGCTTGGCTAAGAACTGAATCAGCCATGTTATGTGAATTGTCGATGCGGTTCCGTTCGTCAAGCATATAATCGGCTTCAGCTTGGTTGGCTGAACGATATGCGTCGATGTCTGATCGTACGTTGGAAAGTAGGTTGGCTCGGTTTCGGGCGTCGTTCAAAGAGGACTTGAGACGAGCAAGCTCACGGCGGTGATCTGAGAGTACTTCGCGATGTCTGGCAAGGTTGTTCTGCTTGACGGCGGAAGAGCCATGAGCGGATTCAGAGTCGAGTAGTCGTGATAGCTGAGCCACAAGCGCGTCCCGCTGCTCAAGGATTTCTTGCAGCCTAGTCTCTACCCGCAGCTCCTCCTCTGATGGTTTCGCCGGAATGTTTGGTGTCGAGCCGAACTGTGAATATGTGTGGAACAGCGTCTCAGTCTAGCATTCTACGTTAGCAGGGCGGTTGTGAAAGCGGGCCAAATGCGCCGCAGTAGCGAACGAGTGAAGCCTACTTGCTGCTCCAGCGTGCGCGCTTGCTGGCGTAGTTGCGCCCATCCTCCCCCAGTGGAAGACATGTCGAATGTTACACTCTCTCTACAGGTGAATGCAGCTGCAGCGGATCTCGGAGTTCTGGCATCATGAGTGTCGCACCTGCCTGGCGCGGACTACGCAATGCATTGCCAAGACGCTAGTCCACATCAGTGATCGGCAAAAAGTTAAGCGAAACACCGCTCCGGCCAACACAGTCATTTCGATCAACGAGACCATCGTTGACGACACGCGATACCCCATCTACAACACCCGGTCCTACTAACACACAGTCAAAATGGTACGTTTCCGATCTCAATGTTGCATCTGGAGGGGATATCTTGTTGCGCTGCTCTGAGAGCACCTGCAGTGGCAGGGTCGGGCAGTCGCAGCCTCTGCTAGTGGTGCTGCGCAAAAATCGAAATTATACAATTAAGGGAACAAATGCTAACTGAGTGCTTGCAGTCTGCCCCCAAGGTCGTACGTGAGCCCTCGATCATTCAAATCACTGCCTCCCGCCTCGTGCTCACAACCATTGCAGAAGACCGCCCAGCTGTGGAACAAGTCCAAGGATGAGCTCGCGTCTCAGCTCGCCGACCTCAAGTCGTACGTCGCCTAGGAATCGAACACGGAAAATACGGATTGGAGTGCTGACGGAAGTAAAGGGAGTTGATCCAGCTCAGGACCGCCAAGGTTACCGGAGGCTCCAACACCAAGCTCACCCGCATTCATGACGTTCGCAAGGGCATCGCTAAGGTTCTCACCGTCATCAACGCCAACCAGAGGGCTCAGCTCAGGCTCTTCTACAAGGGCAAGAAGTGCGTCAAGACGAGGAAAAAAATTGTAGCAAGGCTAGTAGCTAATGCCATGCAGGTACACTCCTCTCGACCTCCGCCCCAAGCAGACCCGCGCCATCCGCCGAAGACTCACCAAGCATGAGGCTTCTCTCGTCACCGAGAAGCAGAAGAAGAAGCAAACACACTTCCCCCAGCGAAAGTACGCCGTGAAGGCATAAGCGTGCTTTTGCGAAGGTGTTTCTCTTTTCTTCCTTTGTCTCATGAAGCATTGCATTGCCGGGGCTTTTCCAGCTAGCGACTCACCCGTGTACTCGTAGTACCATACTCCAGAGGAGCGAGGAAGGTGGCGTAGCAAATGGGAGTGGACGGACAGGGCGATCTTTAACGGAAATGGGTTGGCGTCCATGTCAAGATCTATGAATAAAAAAGTTCAGACAAGCACGGAAATGATACCTCATGATTTGTGAAAGGAGTCTTTTACGTTTTACATGAGCCTTTTTTACCATTGGATTCGTATGTTGTATCACAAAACCGTCGCAGGCAGTGTCGCGTCTATTGCTTTAGGGCGAATTACTTTGATGCTAAAGGACATGGCAATTGTGTTTGCAAGATTGCTTAGAATTTGCTATTTCGACTAACATTCTATACTAACACCTAAACAGGAACACTAAGGCTTTTATGTTTCTATCTTCCTATCTTGCCTTGACATGGTTGCAGATATGACCTTGATGTGTCTACTCCCACTCCTTGTACAGACTGAGGTCTTCAGTCTTGACACCTACCATTTCTTCCCTTACACCAATGACACCCACCTTGCCAGTGGCCTCTGGATCATTGTACTGTGCGAGAGATGACTTGAGTTTTTGTAGCACTTCATCTTTGTCCTGAACAAGCAGGACAATGGCATCGAAACCACCAGCACCGGGCACAACACCACCGACGACGCCCTCGAGGGTGGAACAGTAATCCAGCAGACGGGTCTGCTGCGGCGGCTCAATGGGCACGCCCGACTTCTCGCCCATGGCACGAATCAAAGCGCGGTTCTGAGAAATGATTTGGCGGAGGGAATCGTACTTTGAGAAATCCTCGCCCTGCTCATCGGTCGCCAGGCGAGTAAGCTCTGCAGCCAACGCTTCGTTTCCGGTCTGCAACTCGTTCCAGATCTTGTTCGCTTCTTCCTGCTGTTCTGCTCTCCACGCGAGGACCTTCTTGACCATGCCGGGTGTCTCGCTTCCGCAGTCGACGTCGCACATGACGAGGCGGAGGCCCTTGGGCATTTTGATGGCAGCCTTCTTGATTTCGGTATCCCATGCGGAGCCCTCGACGAGCGAGCGCAGCTTTGTTGTGAAGCCCGTAGTGCCGGGTTGCGGGAGGTTGCTGAGCAGCGAGGGTGAGAAGCGCTTGTACAGACAGGATCCGAAGACCGCACTTGCGATGTCGAAGCCTGAGCCGACTTTGCCCTGGGCATACGAGTGGCTTGCCTGAGCTAGGTTGTGCAGGATCATCTGGCCCTTTTCGGTGGTGAGATCGAAAAGGTCCTTAGGGAGGTAGAAGTCTAGGACTGCAGCTGTGAAACTCGTGACGAGGGCTGCACTGCTGCCCAGTCCGGTCTTGTGGGCTTCTCGGAGAGAGACATTGAAGTCTTGGAAGCGAGAGACTTTGTTGGTGGTTGCGGAAGTGCGGGCGGAGCCTGGATTTGAGTAGTAGGCCTGGTCGGCTAGGATGCGGATGTTGGAGGGCTGGAGGAGGGTGTTGGGGCGGAGGGAGTGGATGTAGGTTAGTGCATAGGTGAGTGCGGTTTCTATGAAGGGGTTGCGGGATTGGGCAATAGATTGTTCGTGGCCGCTGGGTAGGTGTTAGTCATGTGTGTTTGATAGCACCAACATAATTGCATATGTAGTTCTAGAGTGCAGAATAGAAGACGGTGGAGATGCATGCAGTGAAGTGGGTATCCGTAGACCCTCAACCACCGCATCAGTCATGTGACAGTGGGCAAGACGGGGGTAAATGCAGAATCCGGATTGAAGCCCAGAGCAAGGTTGTTGAGGTAGCATGGCTTTGGACTACTGCAAGGAAACCCTGTGGGTGTTCATGACTGCTTTCTGCATTGCTTCTGATGGAACGTGTGATTGGGTGGTTGCAACGAGTGCATTACCCGATTGAGCAGATGGACGGGAAGAGGCTTGAGATGCAACATGAAAAAGTAAAGACGACTATTGATCGACGCAGAAGCATGGAGATTGGTAACAGAGGCCAGTAGGACAGAAGAGATGAGACACTCACATGCTGAGTTGGGTTACGGCGATGCCGGCATCTCCGTCCTGCAGCCTGTAGCCATACTCCCAGATGGCCTCGCGGAATTGGGGGCTGGTGACCAGAATGCCATTGATGGTGACGCCAGACCTCGTCTTGACGGGCTCTACAAGGGAGTGGATTCTGGCGTCCAGGCCGAATACCAAGCCTGTGTAGTCCCGGTCGAGGACAAGGTAGCCACCGGCGACTAGGACTTTGGCCGGACAAGAAACGGCAGTCGGACTCAACGGCGCGTCCGAGGAAGACATGGCGTAAAGTGGAGCAGCTGGAAGGACAGGCAGGCAGCGGCACAATGGAACAGTCGGATTTGTAAGACGGTCGGATGGAGCAACGATATTGGCGCGAAGCTGTTAGTACGAACGGGCACGTAGGA
Source organism: Bipolaris zeicola 26-R-13 (assembly GCF_000523435.1). Taxonomy (NCBI): domain Eukaryota; kingdom Fungi; phylum Ascomycota; class Dothideomycetes; order Pleosporales; family Pleosporaceae; genus Bipolaris; species Bipolaris zeicola. Next base: position 16,242 of record NW_006912288.1, on the reverse strand, counting down.
GAAGGGCTTGCTTGCGGCGGGCTCGTGAGCTTGCGGGGTGGGCAGGCTGATGTAAAGGGACTGCAAGTGCGGTGGGTCTCTGATGCCACGACTCTCTTGCAGGCAGCGCTGAGGACAGTGTTTTGCAGAGTCGCTCTGGATGCGGCTAGAGGCCGACGGTGCTACTACATACATGCAAACATGGTCGGACTCCGGTGATGGAGCACGTCACGTGCCTGTGTGTCTACCACATCCGTACTAGGTGTAGCAGTAGTATACTTATACTGACTGTGCTTGGTAAGTAGAGCAGAGTCCACGTTGCGCAATGGCCATACGATTTGCCGCGGCCTACACACGGGCTCTGCGATCGGGCTGGGCGCACAGAGGCAAAAGGCAAATCAGCTGCACGTCACATGCTGTGGGGTGCAGCCGTCCGTCTTGTTCTCGTCGTTCTGCCTGACTCATCTACGAGTCCATGGCCGCCCTCGACGGCGGCGGTGCCAGACACTGCCCGGGGCCGACATTCTGCATGAGGCGCGTGGCTGCCATTGGCCCGGAAACATCCACCTCTCCCCGTACACACTCACCACACACTGCCCACGCTACACCAGCCCCCCGGCACTGCGCCTAGTGCGATAATTTTTCGGCAAAGTTAGCGTCCATGCCATCGGTCCTAATAACTTTTCATGACGACTACGAGCTGTGCGCTCGAAGCTTCCTTCTGCATTCCCGCTAACCAAGTTGCCTTGGTGGCTCACAATATCTTCCTCCAGGCCACAGCGTGCCGTTTCCTCTCCCACTCCCTCTTCCCTCTCCTATTCCCCTATCACGTCTCCCGACCACCATCCGCCACGGTGCGAAGCCCACAGTAGCATTTGCTCACATTTGCCCGCTTCTCCCCAACCACCCCACGCCCTCCTTACACCCGAAAAGCGCGTTTGTTTGACGGTCATCGTCAAATGAACCTGCACCGTCGCGTAGGGATCTCGAGAATAGTACGTACATGATAATTTCGTCCGTTGGCACAGACTCCCCATCCGCACGAGTTGCGCACCGCAACCCTAATTCTGCTGCCTAAACACCAAGAAGAAAAAAATCCGTCGTGAAACGCGCCGGCCAATCTCCGAGTCCCCGCAGCACCTTCGTCTTCAGGCTCTCACCTCAGGCCTTTTGTGCTGACCATCCTCACTCAGTCTCACCCTTCCCATCTGAAGGGCTACTCCAATTCCTAAATGGTCTTTAAGAGCTTCCACCTCGCGCGCCAGAGTCTTGCCAAAGGCTTCACTCACGGTTATGCTCAATCAGTAGTTGCTGGTGTTAGCCAGAACAATCCACTCGCCTCCCTTCAACACGACCGCTTCCGCAAAGGCCTCAAGAACCAACATGCCTTCGCATCCACTTCGTCTACCACGAGCGCTCTCAAGGCGCTCGCTGTCGCACAACCCGACCACCAGGACTCAGGTCTAGCCGCATACTACACTGCGTGGCAGAAGCACCAGAGAACTGACGACAAAGAATGGTCGCAGTTTCAATTCCGCAAGCTCATCGAATGGGACCCGGCAAGCGCCAAAAATGTAGCCGAGGCCAAGGAAAGCAGTGTTGCTATTGAAGAAACAGCAGAGCCAGTTCCCGCTCCCGCTCGTGGCTCCATCAATCGCGCATACAGTACCAGCCAAGTAGAAGATTTCAAGAAGGCTGTCGGCAGTGAAGAGGCGGAAAAGATTGCGCTGGCACAGGTGGACGAGGCAATTGCACAAGAGGTGGCGAAGCACAAGGCTGGCAATGAATCCGTACAGGCCGCTGACGAAGTCTCCGCCATCGAAGAGGTTCGTTCGCAATCTTCTGTAACAGTCGACGACACTCTCGTAGGATCGCCAACCTTCAGCCATTCAGAATCAACTATCGCCACCAGCCCAATTGAAGCCCACGATGAGTATACCGTACAGCTCCAGAAGCTGGCCATCAACCGCAATTATGCCGAAGTTCCTGCCGTTTTCGAGGCTATGCTCCGTTCCGATGTCAAGCCATCAGTCACCGCGTACAATGCCCTGCTATCTGCAGCGATACACCTTCCCCGTGCACAGCACCAGGTTGTTCCCAAGGCCCTGGATGTATATTCGGACATGCTTCGTCGACGCGTCGTTCCCGATACCACCACTTACACCACTCTTCTCGAACTCCTTTCCGTCCGGTCTTTGGAAGTTGTCTCTCTCAAACAAAGTTTCGAGGACAGGCGACTACGATATGGCGGAATGGAAGAAGAGGGAAGGTTTATGCTCCAATCGCACGAGACTGACTACGCTATTCTGGCCGAAGATGGATCACTGTCAATTGCCGTGAGGCTCTTTGATACTGCCGTCAGCAGTGAATCTAGCCGCACTTTCTCGGAGAAGACTTACAGACTGCTTGTCACTGCGTGCGCGGAGAGCGACCGGGTAGAGGATATGGTGCGAATCTATTCGCACATGGAATCTCGTGGCGTAACTCCCGCTGCTGACATGTTTGTGCCAATGATCCACGCTTTCGGCAAGTCTGGTGACCTGAGGAGCGCGGTCGAGTGCTACGATGAATACAAGGCCCTCGCAATATCGAACGACAATGGCGAGATTGAAATCAGCAGGAAAGACAATGACGTGTACGCTGCTCTTGTCAAAGCGTACGCAGTCTGCAATCGCCTAGAGGGCGCTCAAAAGTTCGTGTCCAAGATCGAAAGCGGGCTTACTGCACCTGAAGAAGTCACTGTGGTTCGTGACATCGTGGGCCTCAAGGCTTTCCTCCCGGAGTGGTTGAAGAATGGCTCCTTTGATGAAGCCTACGTACATGCCACCGAGTATCTCAGCCCACAAGCCCGCCAAATCGCCATGGCTGCTATTTGCATCAAGGCTGCTGACCGCGACGCTGTCGAGGTCGCTACCCAGGCTTTCGATGACCTGCCGGCCGAGGTTGACCTCTCTCGACCGGCTATGGCCATGGGAGCCATGCACATTCGCACTGGAAACATTGAAGCAGCCGAGGTCTTTTGGAGGATGCTCGAGCTGTCGCCGACGAAGCCCGACTTCATTGAACCTACCGCCATGCATAGCATAGCATTGATTGGTAGTGGACATGCGGAACGTGGTCTTCGTCAGGGTCGTCAGATGTTTGCTCGCATACGGGACTCTCAGTCTGGCTCTACTCAAGCCAAGATGGAGATCGTAGAGCACATTGACGAAGCTATCGAGGTTATGGGACAGTTCATGATGAAGCGTGGCATCTTCCTTCAGCCGCGGGCTAGCATGGAACTGATGTGGACGATGATTGAAAACGGCGGCCTAGTCACCCCAGTTGCTCACCACCTACTTGCTGGAATGGGACCTGAGGCCGTTGTTCAACTCAACTTCGACGACATCACGCTCCTGATGCAGGTCCAATCCGGCATCCTCCTTCAGGAGGCCGAAGTTGATGTTGCCCACGCTGCACGGTTCGCCCATCTTCTCGAAGTCATCACTGCCACTGGCACGCCAGTCAACAAGACAACATCTAGTCTTGTTGAACAGGTCCTTGCCAAGCTCGACAGGGGTGACCTCCAGCACCGTTGGTATGCTTACAAGCACCCGGCACCAGACGCTGTGTACTCTCCAGGACAGTTTACCGCCTACCCTGTCCAAGCACCTGCCACTCCTGCAGCACCTACTTTCGAAGATCAGTATGATCCATATGCCGCGTCTACTGATAATAAGGGATCAGTTGCTATCACTGAACTGCTCGAGAAGACTCACGGACGATCATCCAACCACCTCAACGAAGCTTTGATGAAGTTTAGGAACATGCGCCGGGCTGGCCGCCACCCCCGGTTCTTTACTTATGCCAAGCTCATCACTGCGGCTGCAAAGGAAGACCGTTTGAATCTGGCTCACGACATCTTGAACCTCGCCAAGCAAGATGTTCCTCTTCTACCGCAGTATCGCATCGTTCGATACGGTTGGGTTACTATTTTGGACGCAATGGTCGCTGCTTGCCTTACTTGCAATCAGCGTGATCTCGCTGGAAGGTACCACCAGGACCTGCTTGAGATGGGCGCTGCTCCTACCGCCAACACCTTCGGTCTTTACATCACTACCCTCAAGGAGTCTACCAAGACCTTTGACGAAGCAACTGAAGCTGTCAAGATCTTCCTTCGCGCAAAGGCCGAGGGTGTTGAGCCTTCGTCCTTCCTCTACAACGCCCTCATTGGCAAGCTTGGAAAGGCTCGCCGTATTGACGACTGCCTCTTCTACTTCTCCGAGATGCGCAACCTCGGTATCCGACCTACCTCTGTTACCTACGGTACTATTGTCAACGCTCTGTGCCGTGTCAGTGACGAGAAGTTTGCTGAGGAGCTGTTCGAGGAGATGGAGAGCATGCCCAACTACAAGCCTCGCCCTGCTCCCTATCATAGCATGATGCAGTTCTTCCTGACCACCAAGCGCGACCGCAGCAAGGTTCTTAGCTACTACGAGCGCATGCGTGCTAAGCGCATTGAGCCTACTACGCACACCTACAAGCTACTGATCGACACCTATGCTACGCTTGAGCCAATTGATATGGAGGCTGCGGAGAAGGTGCTTGAGCAAGTTCGCAGTGCTGGCGCCGTTCCGGAGGCTGTCCACTACTCGTCATTGATCCACGCTAAGGGCTGCGTAATGCACGACATGGAAGGTGCTCGCCACCTCTTCGACACCGTTCTTAGCGACAGCCGCACGCGTCCCCAGGCCTGCCTCTACCAGGCGCTGTTTGAAGCCATGGTTGCCAACCACCAGATTGCCGATACCGAGTCTGTTCTCCTCGATATGCGCGCCCGCGGTGTCGAGATGACTCCTTATATTGCCAACTCCCTCATTCACGGCTGGGCCCTTGCTCACGACATCGAGAAGGCGAAAGCCATTTACAACTCTGTTCCAGAGAGCAAGCGTGAGCCCAGCACCTACGAAGCCATGACGCGCGCCTACATGGCTGTCGATGACCGCTCAGCCGCCATGACCGTCGTCAACGAGGGTCTCTCCCGCGGCTACCCCGCTGCCGTCGCCGGCAAGATCCTCGAGCTTGTCGGTGGTGGTCGCGCCCCCGTATCTGAAGTCGCTGCCTAATTTCGACTCTCAGCTACATACCTGTTTTTCACTTCTTCTCCTTGATTATATCGCCGTTTATGGCGTTTTAATCATCTACACCCTTTTCTAACCTGATTTACTTGGACGGCCGAACCAACTAAAAAAGAATTTTTCGGCTCAGCCCCTTCTCCTACGTTACTGTTGAGCGGCTTCTTTTTTTTTCCGCTCCGGCGACTGGGGGCTGGGCTAACTATATAACCTCGTACTTTTTGGCATGTCGCTTCTATAGTTTTTAGCGACGGCGTTTCGTTAAATCATTGGGTTCTTGGTCCTGTCAATGTTTTCTCTCGAGTCGCTTGTTTTTTGTTGTCTTTTTTTCTTGAATGCGTCAAACGATATCCCTGCGATTCAGCAATGGGGTGGTGGGAAGCTGGGTTGGGTCGGTTAGGTTTTTTTGTTTTCTCTCTGGCGTCCTTGTGCATGTGTGTGTCACGACGGGACGGGATTGGAAAATCGAAAAGGGCCTGGTTGGCTGGCCGGATTTCTCTCATATTACCCAGGACTGGGTTTATGTCTATTTGTGGCGGGCAAAGGGGATTTCTCATTTCTCTTATAATGGCCATGATGTTTCCTTTTTCGGTAAAAGACATGATGGTGTTTCTCTGTGGGGCTGTGTAACAATACCCTTGGATTTATACCATCTCCTCTCTAGATTATGCACGGAAGGCATGAGTGTGTGTGTTTTGACAAGTAGATAGATGTAGAGATACATGACGTGTGTGAGTTGCAATGGGAATAAGAAATATACAATAACAAAGATAGGCCCTCATGATTGATTGTTGTGAAGGTGGTGTGGTGAGTATGGGTGAGTGTGGGGACGAGCCAAACTGGTGTATATTCCTTCTGGCAAATCATCCCAAGTGAGGGTGCTGAGTTACATTCCTTTTCACTTGACCTCTGTCCTCTTAGCATCATAAAATGCCAACAAACCTGTAACAGAAATATAACAACCATGTCCATTCACACTCACTTATTCACTTCCCTTAATTAGTCAGAAATCGAAAAAGATAAGTGGTATAAATATTAAAGTCATGAAATCGTCAAAAGGATAAATGGGGGTATTCCCTCCGCCACCACCACCGCCACTCCTCCTTCTCCATCTCACCCATCCATGCCCAAATGTTTATATACATACGATAACATATCTGTATACACCATTCTCCCTCCCTCTCTCTTTCCCTTTTTTTTACTGAATTATTTACCCCTTCACCCCAGCTTTGCAACATTTAAGCCTGACTACTCTCAGCCAAACATGCAAAACACAAGCAGTCTCATTAATTGTAACTCCTCGTCTCGGTCGCTTGATCTGCTTCTCGCGCAAGACGATTCTCGTTTGCGGCTTGCTGGAGGGTCTGGTTGTTTGTTTGGCGTTTCTGGGCGTCGAGCTTCTTTTGGAGGTCGCCGGTGGTGGATTTGTTTGCGCGGGCCTGTGCATGGGTTAGCATTTGGGTTTGGCTGTTTGGTGGGTATAGGGCCGTGTTTGTAGGCAAGCATGGCTTTCCCATTGCTAGTACAATGCCAGCATTCGCTACAGTGGACGCGCGTATCTTTGCATGGGATATGTTGTAACGTACCTCGGCTGCAGCGGCGGCGGCGGCTTTTGGATCGTCTTGCTTATTGCTGTCGCCTAATGTGCGCGGTGGGCCTCCGACTTTTGGTTTTGGGGCGGCGGCATTGTTGGGGACGGATGCGCGTGTTGTGGGCGCAGGCGCAGAGCCGAGTGTGCGCCCGGGGCCGTCGAAGTTGTCTTTGGACTGTTTACCGCAGAGGTTGCCCATGTGTAATGTTGATATGGTAGTGCGGTTTAGGTGGTGGGAGGCAGAAGGTAGCTAGAAGGCAGCTAGAAGGAGGAGGGTTGTTGGGGAGAGTCGTCGTGGATCAGATGTGGCTGTGCTACTGAGCAAAGGGTCCAAGGAGGGTTGTTGCTGACATGTCAGCCTCAATGGGCGCTCGGGGGAGATGAGTTGGATTGACGACGCAGACGCGTGGGATTGGCGCCAAGTACCCGTTTCTCGGATTCCCGGCTATGCAACTGTCTTTCAGGGTCGCCAGTCATGTCATGGTACCTTTCTTTTGTCCATCTGCCTCCAACACTGGCACATTCCGGCACCGCCGCAAATAAGCAATGCCTATCGCAGCCATCAGTCGCAGGTCGTTGTCGCATTGCAGGTGAGTGGGTACACTAAAGTCGTAGTACACACACTAATCCGGAATGCCCAGTCCGCTGCAACGAAGACATGGCGGTCGCGGCACAAGGCGTGGCAAGGCTAATATGTGAATGGCGACGCACACACACATACGGCTGCGAAACAGTGTGCAATCAATCTAGCAAGGACCAGGGTATCCATTGTATTCAGAAAGAGCAAGGTCATGTGGTACACAACAGCGCAGGCACAGAGCGGATGCGACATTTCGATTTTCCAAAGAGCGGCCAATGACGACAGATACAACTAAAGCTCAAAACTACACGTGATAGGCGGGCGGCATTCTCGCGAGGCGCTAGTCCTCATGCATTCCCTCTCCCTCGAGCGCTATACGTCCGTCTCAAGTCTCCAAAACTTCACTAAGTGAAGAGACAAGTCGAGAGAGGCTTGCCTAATGAAGGGGTCACGCTCACGTACGTCATCCAAAAATCCCCTTTCACATGTCCATCCTCGCAACCATGCAAATTCGAGTGTCCAACTTGAGTACCGAGATGGCCTACCTTGTAACACTTCCATATTGTCGACAAATACGCCTGCGACTCTGCCCTTCAAACAAAGGAACCAGCCGCCGCCCATAATGACTAACGCCTGTGTAGATTGCGATCGCGACTCAGCCTTTGGCGACGACGATTACCTCCGGGCTTCAGAGCCCATGTTTCCCTCCCCCATCGTTGCAGGCACAAAGCGGGACGCCAATGAATTGCGAGATGACGACCCAAAATCCATTCAAACAGCGGGTCTGAGCTCAGAAGAGTACCCTCTTGACCCCCAGCTGTGTTGCAATAGGTGCCCTGAAAACTGCCCAGAAGCAATCGATGTGCGCCCGACAAAACGCAAGGCTTCAGCTGACAAGGTTGGCGAATTCCACCATCCTACTACCACAGAGTCACACCAGGCTACCGAGCCAGACTGCCCCTTCCCAGACGACTCTTTTGAGAAGTTTTGCCAGGAGTGCAATCTAGAACCATCTTCTCACTCAGATTGCTCAGTACCGTGTCCTGCCGACGATTGCGCCCAAGACGACGCTTGCTTTGACCCTCGATGCACTCAGAAGAATGCGCATTGTACCGACAACTGCGTGGACCCAGACTGTACCAAGGTCGCCTCTCCAGACCAACCGTGCTTCTGTCAGAAGTGTAACGCCGCACCTTGTCCATTGGGTGACCCAAACAACGAATGTCACTTCGCTCACACCGCTCCTACCCCGGTTGGTACAATATACTGTTACGACGATGCGCCGTGTCACTTTCAGGAAGGGCTCCACAGCCACCAAGGTAGCCTTGCTTCCTTTGAGACTTATCCTTGCTTCTCTCAAACTCATGACTACCACCCTGCCGACGACGTCACGACAACAACGTCGAGCGCCCCGACACCAGCACTATCACACAGCAACTACACCTCGCTAGAAAGTGCCTTCACCACCGAACAATCATCAGCACCTGGCAAGACAGCCTTTTCACCACACTGTTTTCTCAATGTTGCTGGGGACCATTGTCACATTGACAATTCGTGTTGCCACGGCCCCCGTCGAGCATGTGGCGACGCCCCATCTGCATCACAACTGCAGTTGGATTTGTGGGATGCATCAGTCGCACAGGGAAACGGGCTAGCCACCAACTTTATGAATTTTGGGTTCAATCCTAGTCTGCCCACTAGCCCCATCTCAGTCGACCGAAGCTCAATACATACCACCAACCCTTTCAGCCTTGGAGACCCTATCATGGGCTTCAATGACCACTCTTGGATGCTGACGGATTCCGCGTTCCCAAACGTCTATCAACCAGCAGGCTCGTTTGGCACTATGAACAAGCTTGATTTTCTTGCTTCTGCTGTTCAGAACGATATCTTACGTCCAGACACTACGATTTCTTCAGGTTCAAGTACAGTACTTGGCGCTGCTACAACTGCTACTGGAGATGGGCAGACATGTGTTTGTAAATGGTGAGTGGTTTGCAGGTTTTGCACAATGTCAGCCGCGTAGTCTCTGGACCCCTTTGACATCTTCTGCAACAGCACGACTTATACTAACAGTCGCTTAGGCAACATGGCCCTGGAATGCTCTGTCTGGCGCTCTTTGACACACCAGAAGCACTCCACAAGCACATCAAGACCATGCACGTGGACAACTGCGCGCACTGCTTCTGCCAATGGGAAGGCTGCGATGCTTCTACCAAAGACTTCAAGCAGCGTTCCAAGCTTTCTCGTCACCTCCTTGGCCATGCTGGTTACCGCCCATACGCCTGCAGCTATGATGGTTGTGACAAGACGTTTGCCACGAACCAAGCCAAGGATAACCACGAGAGAACACACACCGGCGAACGACCCTATGTGTGTGATCGCTGCGGATACACGACAACCACACATACACAATTGCAAACACACATAAGTGCTCTACACGAGGGCAAGAAGCCGCACAAGTGTCGCTTCTGCGAGTTTACTTGCGCCGACTCGAGCAATCTGAGTAAACACGAGCGAACGCATCAGGTGAGTTGACTTTATCTGACAATACCTTGTGTGGAAGTGCATCACACATGTTTTCCTCACGAGTCTAAAAAAAGTAACAGAAATACTAATTTTTCACCCAGACACTTCGCCCTTACCGCTGTCCACAGGAAAACTGCACCTTCAAACCCGACTGTCGCTGGGAGAACCTGAAGCGCCATCTCCGCCGCTCGGGTCACTGTCCGCAGCTGCTCATCGAGACAAGCGACAAGTATAAATTATATCGCGAGAGCGTGCGCCGCGAGATTGACGACTGGCATAAGAGGAACGAGGATGGTGGGCTAGGCCGGGCGGGAAGGAGAAAGGGTGGCAGGACTGTTAGGTAGGTGGTAAAAGATTTATTGTATATAGGATATGAGTAGGATATATCCCCGTTTGAATGGATGAATCGGGTGTTGATGGGGGATCAGGAGCATTGTATGCGCCAGTTGGTGAGCAGCAAGGCGAAGCTGTGGTGCATACAGACGATAGAGATATTTGGGATCCGCGAGGATGGGTCAATGGTGATGAGAGAGAGAGAGATACAGACAAGAACAACTAACGACAACACGTCAATGACGAACACGTACACGTGAGTAGATGAATAAATGAATAAAAAGGGAATTTGAGACATTCTTCTGCCTTATGCTCCATGCCCATGGGTATATTCGTACTTTGCGAGAAAAAAAAGAAAAAGAAAAGAAAAAGAGAGAGAGAGAGAGAGAGAGAGAGAGTGTGTGTGTGTGTGTGTGTGTGTGTGTGTGTGTGTGTGTGTGTGTGTGTGTGAAAAAGCCTGATTNGTGTGTGTGTGTGTGTGTGTGTGTGTGTGTGTGTGTGTGTGTGTGTGTGTGTGAAAAAGCCTGATTGGGAAAATGAGGAAATCAAGGAAAGAGAGAGCGAAAACGAAGATAACAAGGTCTCCCAAGTTTTCCAAAGTTTCTATAGACCCCCAGCCCGCGCCTCGACTAATTCCCAAAAACAAAGACAGACCGCAATGCAGCAACCCGACAAATATCTGCACAACACGCATACTTTCTATCCCAGCCCCCACCCCTTTGGCCTCTTCACTCCTTTTTCTTCGCTCACATCAAAACAAAAACACCAACAGCTTACAACAACGAACCACCAGTCGCTCTTCAACCATATAAACAGAAGAACCTTTCCCCCAAAAAGTCTTCACCGAAAAAAAAGTGTATCCCATACAAGCGGGGAGGGGGGTGTGGGGGGATAACACAGATATAGATATATATGTATATCAGAATCAAAAAAAACACACACACACACATTATAAACACCCTTTCCCTTCCCCCCTTCCGATACTTAGAGTAGCGCTAGAAAGGGCCAAAATAAAGGCCATATGTACAAATTACTTTGAGTTTCCAACACTTTGAATTACTCTACACTCCTCTCTCCGCAAACGGGTAAAGCTCTCTCCTCCTCATCCAAGAAGGTGAAGAAGAAGAGTGGAAACAGAAATAAAAATAAGGGTTTTCATCGCATGCATGGATGGATATCATGCGATTGGGTATAGAACGGCAGAGGCGAAACGTAAAACCGACCAAGAGAGAGAGAGGTGGCCGCAAGCGCTGGGGTGGCGTGATTTACGAGAATGGACGATGCTTTGCGTAGTAAAGAGCGAATTAGACACTAGACGCACAGGCGGTTCCTTCCATCTCTTAGCGAGAATCATCAGAGAAAAGAAAAGAAGAAGAAAAGATGAGGATATGGCCGTGGCAGGGGTGGCGGAGCTTGGTAGATCTAAAGGCTCCGAAGACACCAAAAGCAAGCAACAAAGAGGGGGACCCTGAGACGGGGTGAGGAGTGCCGATGACCACGGGGTCATGTGTTGAAATGTGGAACAGAAACAGCGCGTGAACAGACATTATCGTGGCGGCATTACGGTTTGTGGACAAGGTCAATGAGCGTGCTAGAGCCTGGGGAGTGAACATCCGGCGTCCCTGCGAGTGGCGGTCGCTTCACAGAAGGTAGAGGCGCAGATACGACACGGCTCTCACCCTTACAGATTCGCGCGTAGGGCGGGGACTGCCACGGAGTAGACGAAGCTAGGAAATATTAGCAGACCAGATACAGACAGCATCACTAAGGGCTTGGAGGCCCTCGGTCACCTCGACTCCGGTGCCCTCCAATGATTGCGCTATCGCCCTCGATGGTCTTTCGCCAGTGCTGCGGCAAACAGACGCAGACCAAGGGGAAGGCCTTGATCTCGCTGTCTTCCAATGGCATTCTTCCACTTGCGCTACTAACGCCCGAGTCGCGTTGCTCGGCTTTTCGTGCCTCCCATTGCTCGGCCGTTTCAGATATCCTGACGCCAGTAGCCCAACCGTCATCCCAGATACCAACAACCTTGAGCATGTCACCTCTTTCAAGCTCAAATTCGTCACCAGCGCGAGGCTGGTAGGCCCAAAGAGTGGCAACAGTATCGTTGGGGTGGATGTCATCTTGAGAGTAGTAGTCCTTGAAGAATTGGAGCTGTTCGGACTGGGAGGTAAGACCATCGGGGCTAGACAAGCTGCGGCTCTGATCAGAGCCAGAAAGGGGCGAGGAGTGCATGCCGAGAGCCGAGTGACTTGACAAGGAACCCTGGCGCTTTGGGAGTCCTGCAGCTAGAGCACCGCGTATTGATTCTGGGGAATCGTAAGCGCCGAGTTGAGAGCCACCGTACGCAGTCAGACGACCGCCCCTATCGCTATTGTTGACTGACGATGTGGCATCCTCCAAGGCCGACATGCGTTGGACACGAGCGCCTGGGAGAATGGTCGCAGAGTGATTGGCGTCACCGCCAAAGGCCATGGGAGGCACGGGATTGCCCTTGGAAGAGTGGTGTCGCGATGGCGAGGGAGTGTTGAAAACGCTACCGGCCTGGCTATACTTTTGTCTGCGCCTCTGCATGCAACAGAAGATGACAGCGGCAATTACCAGGGCGGCACCAATAAGAGATCCAATAACGATGCCAGCAATAGCACCTCCCGAGAGTCCCTGTTTCGAGTTCTGTCCACCGGATGCTCCACCGGCTGTGGAGGTTGGTGAAGCAGACGAGGTGCTAGTTGGGAAGACAGGAGGCATGGAAATGGTGGTAGGGAGATTAACATTTTGGCAGCGGGATTCAACATTGGCATTGACACAGCAGGTATCGGTCGAGTTGGCGGTGCTTCCAGCGCAAAACAGGCACAGTCCTTCAAGGTTGTTTTGGAAACCACATTCTGCGGGCTCGTTCTTCACGGCTTCAATGCAACTGGTGCTAAGGGCGTCTGCAGGATTGGAGCAACGGGCAAAGTCTGAGCGGATCTGGGGCACTGCGTTGTTGCCAGGGGTGCCACAGAGGTCCGGACTTGATATTATCACCTGTTCGCTAATGGCAAAGTCGGCCTAAAGATAGTCAGTATGGCGGTGCAGCTGGGCAGTTCAATCTACATACGCAAGCGTCAGCACATAGCGGTGTCGCGGCTTGGTCACTGAGGCCACAAGATTGCCTTGAAGACTGGACAATGGCATTGCACAAGACTGTTGTTGTAAAGCGAGCATACAGATTGGTAGTGCTAGTAAGATTGACTCTTGAACAGCCGAGAATGTCCTCGTATCTGGCAATAGGTGTTAGTCATGTTGCGCAGTAAAAGCCATTCATGGTAGGGCTAAACTGACTGTCGCTGGGCGTAACCGGTCGCTATGTAGTTTCTCAGGCCTTCGTCAAAGGACTGGGTGTTTGACACAAACTTAAGGAAGGGACTGCTTGGCATTAGCATTGCTTCTGGTGGGCCAGTGTGGACAATTGTTGAACGTACAAGTTGCCGGTCAGGTTGGTGTTGATCGAGGCCGAGGCAAAAGCCGGGCAGGTAGTTGAGCCTGCGAGCGAGACGCAGCTTTGAGCCATTGTCGAGGGGAGCGAGGCGGCAAGGACAGCGAGGAGGGCGGCAGCGGGGGCTTTTGAGGCTATGCGTAGTTGCTTTTGGCGGCGTGCAGCAGGTGGATGGCTCGCATCATGGCAGGGCAGGCATGGGTTCATGCTGAGAAGGAACAGTGGGCGTAGGCGTGAAGGCTGGCTGTCTGTGCCGAGGGAGTCAAGGCTGCAGAAGCGGGACCGGAGCAGAACAAAAGTATCGACGTGGAGACGCGCAGGTGACTAGGCCATGCGCGGCATGGAGGTTGGGGGCCGTGGATTGCTTGAGCGGGAGGTTTAGTGGTTGTTTGGCGACAGTGCCTGGGGGGGGGGAATAGACGGCGGTGAAGGCAGAGCAGAGCAGAGCAGAGGGATCGGGGATGGGGGGGAAACAGCGACGGCGCGACGTATATTGACGGTGGAGCGGCCTAGCAGAAGGGACAGGGCGGCCGGGCTCGCAACATGCAAAAATGAGCGTAGTGGGTAGGGAAGCTGCGAGGGCCGCACACGTAGTCGTGGGAGAAGAAGGAAGGCACGACCGACTGGGGGAAGCTGCGACACGCGCGACCTGCGACGGTCACGGCCTGGACTGAGCGCGCGTGCTCGCCGCTGATTGGCCCGCCCCTGGACCGGGAAATGAGGTTCCTGGCCTAAAATTATCCCGAATCTGCTTTTCGGTCTCATCCTCCCTCTAGCCACACCCACAAATAGCCTGCCCTTTGCTTCATCTGCCTATAAGAACATACTCACGGGCGGCTCTGCCTATATCTACGCCGGTATGCCTCATTTCGCTCGCTCGCCTTGCTGCCCCAGGGCCCTGACCGACGACTCTTGCACGCACGCGTCCCTGCAGACATGCACTGCTGTCCGTGGTGCGTTGTCCTGCAGTAATCTGCGTCTCCGCTCTACCCGACAGGGCGCTAGCTAACGACCGTCAGCCGCCTTTTGGTCGGCGCAACCGCAATCCAAAACTGCCTGGCTAGCATCGCTCCCTCACTGCCGGAGCATCTACTGTCGAGCCATTGCTGCTTAGCTTCAAAGCGCTCCCCGCACTCACTGCCCGCGGCTACCACCCCTCGTCCAGATACAGTACCTGCCTGGTACTTGGATACGGCTTTTCATGCAACTGCCGAACCTTCATCTTCTCTATTCGCCCTCTCCCTTCCTCCCTTGTCATTATCCATGTAGTCCCCATCGCACACATAATGCCTTATCATAGCCATCCATCCACCCAACCAACCCGGTCCCTGCAACAACCAGCAACCACACACAGCCACAAGGTTGCGCTAACCCCGTGACCCGTGCGCTCCGACTTCACACTAGCCGACGGCCCGCTCCCATGCCACTGTTTGTTGCGGCGATCTCTCTTTTTTGCTTTCTGCTCCACAGTCTAAACTTAAGTATCCCACGCTCAAGTACCGATATATGTACGTCACAAAAGTATACGAGGTACGCTTTCCAGCAGCAACATGATCATTGTACGCCCATGTCACGGCCTCCCAACCATTGGCCAGAGCAACACCACAGACCAGTGACACTTCTGTCGTACAAAGTGTCGCAGACCCCCATCTCCAAGACAATCGTCAAGCTGCTAGTCTAGCCTCGAGAAGGAAAAACACAGCCGCTCCCATCTTCCGCTTTTTCGAACCGCCAAGCCGAACCTACTCTGTCTGAAGTAGCCGGTCGAATAGTACATCCTCCGGTCTGGTCATCCACACGCCCACCTAAGATCTACACTCCCCAGCACTACCATGACCCCAGCAGACATCTAGACTGACATACACAGCCCTCTGCTTTGTCATTGCTGAGCAACAAACAACGCTCTCTTTTCACCGTTCTGCGTCTCTTCCGACAATGTCTGTTTGAACGCGCCAAGTTGAGATGCGCCATCAATGCGAACTACACATCTCCACCCCTAAATCCAACGGTCATCTCTCGTTCATGAAAAAAGAAAAACAGTTCTTCGCATCTATGCCGCTGCCCGTTCTTGCATCCCCGCACACTATCGTCTCACTAGGCCATCATGCTCCCATACAGCCAAGTCTTGCATACACTACCTTCAAAGCCCTCCTGTCCGCCTTTGTTAAAGTTGACGCCTATACGATAGCTTGTTTTGTGTAAGAACTACGCTGCAGGGATGTCTCAGTGACGTTGTCTTTATGCCCCGGCGTACGTAGGTAAGCAATTATACCGATGGATTGGTATCTAGATAGGTGTCTTCTTTTTTTCGGCTGGCAATGTACTTATAACTGTGTTTCTGTCGCTCATAGCTTGATGCCGCGTCGAGGGTTTCAGAGTTGAGATCATCTTCCGAGGATTGATTTAGAAGGTGTGACTTGTTCGAATCTAGAGTGTACAGGAACATGTTGGTTGGTGGAAAAAAAACACAGAATAAAAAAGGGCATCTGTGCGATCATGATGAGCAAGATCCCTCCGTCTTGCAAACCCATCCACCCACTCATCCAACAAAAAGAACCATCTCCAAACACAATATGCAAATCTATTCATTTGGGTATCATTTCCACGCTTCTCTTACCACCCCTTCCTCTTCCCCCCC
>NW_006912287.1:0-36565 GCF_000523435.1 Bipolaris zeicola 26-R-13 | reverse complement strand
AGACAAAGGCCGAAGCACCATAGTCACGCAATACAGCACAACGTACCAAATTGTAACTAGTCAGATAGAACGGCCTTTGGCCAAAGTCCTACATAGCCAACGGCTGATACAGGACTATAATGGAATAATAATAATAATAACCCGTGTGTTGCACGAATCCGTGAGGTACGTTAGGGCTTTATATTAAGATAAGCTTGGAGTTGAGTTAACTCCTAACACTAAGCCTATTTAAGCGCGAATAAGGCCTCGCAAATTAGGGGTAATAGGATACCTAAATATAGTAAGCAACCCTAACGCTAAGCCTCTTTCGTCACGAATCTGGCCTCTTTCGCCGCCTCATATTGGTTAGGTAAGTATGCGGAATGAAACTTCATTGGTCTTCTAAGCCGGTGTGTCCTTCCCGCTGATTGGCCTTACACTAATCCGCCTTCGCGGGGACTTCATGTTGCGACAACCAATAGTCAAACCATTCAACAAAGTTCTCGAAACACTGCTCCTTGGCCCATTTTTCGTAAGAGTCGGTAAGATTGCCACGTGTCTTAAATTGTCAGTATGGTATGCGTTGGCAACTGCTAGGGTTGACTTACCGCGAAGCCGTGGGTGACGTTCGAGAATATTTGCATATTGAAATTCTTCTCGCTCTGTGTCAGGATTTCGACTGTTCGAGCGCGTGCGTCAGGCAAGAACAGCGAATCCGTACTGGGTGCAGCGATATATAACGGAGCTTTCGGACGCGTTAATTGTAGACGTTGCACGATAGGGCTGCTTTAAAATACCTTCGACGGCAGAGACATGGCTTTCATTCATAAAGGACGGATGAGCTATTGCCCCCACTTTGCAGATTCCATCTTTGGAGAGTTGTTGACAAACAATTCGTGCACCCCAGCTTCGGTCATAAGTCAGCATGCGTTTCCTGTCATCAACAGCATTTCACTGACCAGTAACCCACACAGGCAAATTTGGTCTTCTCAGACGTGCCGTATCGGGACATTACAGCCGCGGTCCATTTTGCAGCAATTTCCTCAGAACTCTTGTGATGTTTCTCTTTCCAAGCGTTCATGTCGAAACTTGTGTCCTTGAGTGGAGACCAAGTGTGTTTCCAGACGGGATCCTGCATCGCTGTCAGCCTTCGCCAGGATTGAAACAGGCTGATCCTTCGCTATACCCCAAGAAAATAATCCACGCCGAGGGTCAGATAGCCGCACGAGGCGAAGGCGTCCATCATGAGGTGGCTGTTCACGTACAAGCCGAATGCATCAGGAAAGAAAAGCAAGACGTTGCCATTTGCAATCTTGGGGTCTGGGGTAGCGATGTATGTTTCAACACCATCTATCTGCTCTGTCTTTCCCTGTGGCTGCCCGGAGTGAATGGAGCCTTTGAGACAGCAGAGGCCGGCTGGCTTTGCGAGTACTCTATCGGTGCTGGCACTCATCTTGGAATTAATTCGCAATGTTGTGTGAAGTTGTTCTTGGTATACGGCCAGTGCGTGTTGGGTTGACATGACTTTCGAGGTGGTTTTGGGCCCGCGGAGACAGCGGGCGCTCCTCGGCAGCTCCGCGCGCGCCACTGACTTATCTCCATGCAGCCTGAGCACGTGTCAGGCGTTGTCTATCTATCACCTAAGCAATCTTTCGAGGTCGCTACAGATCAGCGAGCTTATCACCGATAGGATGCGTCGTTTCTCTAGATGCGACCAGAAGCTCAGGCTCGTCGGGCATATGCCGGAGTTCCCTACCTAAACCAGAACGAGTCGCGTTTCAAGGCTGTAGAGTCACAACCACTCCGAGTTTGTCGCAACAGTCTAACATTCCAAAGAAACATAGACCTTGTTCTTTCGGCGCTCCGTGAGCCTAGAATCAAACGACTCAAGCGTTTTAGTCCGACGACAATACCACAGTTTCGTCATTGCTCAGTATTATAGGGATTGAAGATGACGGAAAGCATGATCGAGGAACCATCACAGCAGATTGCCAGACCCAAAGTCACCAATGGGAACAGACGGCCATGGCAGGAAGTGGTGGCGGACAAGGTCGCCATTCGCGATGCGTTGATTCAATCACACTGCGAAAGCAACAATACAGTGCAAGACGAAAAGATTGTCTTAATAGATGACCTCAAGGATCTGACGAACAGATTGCATGCTGGCGAGTTCACCGCTGAAGCAGTCGTCCGTGCCTACATCAAGCGGTAAGTCAAAAGCCTATTCGTCTCTAACCTATGTTGAAGCTGACGATCCACGAGAGCTTGCCAAGCACAGGCAAAGGTCAGCAGGCATTGCAACCGAAGTACTTGAGAGGATGCTAATTGATCACAAAGACCAACTGTCTCACAGAGATTTGCTTCGATGGTGCCATAATACAAGCGAGGCATCTTGACGACTATCGAAAAGAGCACGGTAGATTAAAAGGTCCCCTTCACGGCGTACCGATCTCTCTTAAAGATCAGTTCAATATGAAGGGGTTCGATTCTACCCTGGGCTACGTCGGCCGTGCGTTCAGTCCGGCTAGCTCGAATGCACTTCTCGTCGATTTCTTGCAGGGCCTCGGCGCTATAGTCCTTGCGAAAACAAATCTGCCACAGAGCATCATGGTATGTGACATTCACCAACAAGTTGTGACAATGAAGACTAACTTTTGCAGTGGGGTGAGACGAATAACCCGCTTTGGGGTCTGACCACTCATCCTTTGAACCCAACATTTACCCCTGGAGGTTCCACTGGTGGAGAAGGTGCTCTATTGGCTCTGCATGGCTCACTGGTCGGGTGGGGTACTGACATTGGTGGCTCCATACGAATTCCGAGCCACATGAATGGGCTCTGGGGCTTCAAACCAAGTGTAAGGAGTTCTGGAGACAGTCGATTTGTGACATTAGCTGACCGTTCTCTGCAGAGCGGGCGAATGTCGTATCGCGGCGTTGAGGTTTCAATCGAAGGCCAACAGCATGTACCATCAGCCGTTGGTCCCATAACAAGGTCTTTAAATTCAATGATTGCTGTAACAAAGCTGGTGATCGAAGCAGAACATTGGAAGCTGGACTCACAACTGCCTCCAATGCCGTGGAGAAACGATGTTTTTGAGACGCTCTCTTCCAGGCCACTCGTCATTGGTATTATGCCGGATGACGGCGTGGTCAAGCCTCTGCCACCAGTAGCTCGTGTGTTCCACGAGACAGTCGCGAAGCTGCAAGCTGCTGGTCATGAAATCGTGGAATGGGACATCTCTTTGAACAGAAGATGTATCGCTGTCCAAGTCAGTGAATTCCACATTGCCCCACAAGCAAAGCTCACTATGGCAGGACGAGTATTACTCCGCAGACGGTGGTGAAGACATTCGGACCGCCGTGTTGCAAGGTGGCGAACCGTTTGTGCCGCAGATACAGGCCTTTGTAAATCGTGGTCCCGCGATCTCAGTTTACCAATACTGGCAAGTGAACAAACGCAAGGTTGCGGCTCAACAGGCGTATCTCGAGATGTGGAACAATATGCGGTCTGAGTCGGGACGCCCGATCGACATACTTCTCGTGCCAACTGTGGCGCACCCCGCGGTCCCCCATGGCCGCGTCGCCCCCTGGACAGGCTACACGAAGCTTTTCAACTTTCTCGATTATCCCGCGTTGTCATTCCCAGCAGGAAAAGTGGACAACGCAATCGACGTTGAGCTGGATCCAGGTTATGTAGCACGCAATGACGCTGATGCTTGGTGTCAGGGTTTGTATGATCTTCAGACCATGCATGGCCACCATATCGGCATACAGATCGTAGGGCGCAAGTTTGAAGAAGAGAAGGTGCTGGGTGCTGCTCAACAGATAGAGCGGGTACTTTCTGCGCCTGCAATGTAAATGAGATGATTTGGGTTGGTGGAAGTAGCCCCCCCCCCTTAATCTGGGGACTCCATAGCGACTCAATGATCGGTCACTTGGTTGCCTAATTCAATACAACATCTCTCCAGGCTAACAGTTTGTTCACTTCCAAAATGCAACTGAGATGACTACAACTGGTTGGCGTTCCCTACGTATGTTCTACGAAAGTAATGATCGTGTGCATTGACGCGACGCATTGTAGCAGTATCGGCTGGCAGCAATATTCCATCGAACGTCTAACATGGCGTATGCTCGTCTTTACAATCAGATGGCTTCTTAATCCATGATCTGAGCTAGATCTTGCGCACCAGTACGAACCACAACGAAAGCTTGGCATGAGCCTATATGGCTTAGTTGATGTTCACGACACACGCGAAAAGGAGTTGAGTGACAGCAGACGCAGAATTCATAATGTTCACTGTTTTGACGTTGATGTAAGACAAATAGGCAGGTACAACTGTGAATCTCTCTGAATTACTACTGCTTTGCGTCGGTGGCCTTCTTGAGTGCGTTTTTCTTCTCAAACAGATCCACACTCCTCCTTCGGATCTTCTCAATATCGCCAAAGACCGCCGGTGCCAACTCCTTCTTGTTGATCTTGCCCATCGCGTTTCTCTTGATTGTCTCAACAACTTCAACATCCTGTGGGATCTTGTAGCCAACCAGGCGATTCTTCAGATCCTGTCGCAACTCAGTCAATCCCCAAGGCTTGCCACTTTCCTGGCACTCACGCGAAAGCACAATGACAGCCACAACTTTTTGGCCCCATATCTGAGACGGGAGACCGAGAACGGCAACCTCACTGACTTCTGGTAAAGACAGTATCTCACGCTCGATTTCAAGAGCCGATACCTTCTCACCTCCAGTTTTGATGATATCCGCGCTTCGTCGTCCTTGAATGAAGTATGCAGGACCTTGGGCCCATGAGCTAGAACGGCCTTGTCCGGATCCAATAAGGAGTCGCCGGGCGGCTATGTCACCAGTCTTGAACCATCCATCATCTGTGAATTCCTTCGCGGTTGCTACCGGATCGGCCCAGTACCCGCTAAACACGGTAGGGCCACGCAACTGCACTTCGCCCAGGCGCTCTTTGCCCGACAGAGGATCGATCTCAGCCCCCGGTTCAATTACTGATTGGGTACCGGTCCTGTCGTCAGTTTCCACAAGACGAGCTTCCACAGAGGGTAAAGGCCAGCCGACCGACCCGTCAATTCGATCTTCTTCCTCGAGGCCACAAGAGAGTGCCATGCCAACCTCGGTCATCCCGTATCGTTCGAGCAGAGTGTTGTTACCAGAGAGCTCGTTCCATCCGTCACGTATCGGCTTAGGCAGAGCTGCCGAGCCCGAGATGTTTAGACGAAGGTTTTCGCGGCTGATAGCCTTCTTACCAGCCTCCTGAAGGAGGGGTGGCAATGATGAATATGCATCAAGCATCCGAGACCACATGGTGGGGACTGCAGTGAAGAATGTGATTGGATAGATGGCCACGGCTGGGGCACCGTTCTTTCCCGGCTTCATGAAAGGGGCTGCGAAGCGTTTCCAGACTTCGTCCGCTTTGAAAGGATACATGAACTCGATGCTACTCCCGGCAAGTAGTGGCGTCAGAATCGCGTTGACTGTACCATGGATATGATGGAGCGGCAAAACATGCAGCAAACGATCGGATGGCGAATAAGTCCATGCTACCAGCAAGCTCTGTGCTTGAGCGGCGAGGGTAGCATCAGAAAGCATGACACCCTTCGGCTTGGCGGTAGTTCCAGATGTGAACAGCATCATGCCAGCATTCAGAGTGCAAGGCACTCTGAACTCAGACGCCGCGAGCTTTTCCGATCCATCGAGGAGGGTTTCTACCTCGTAAAAGCTCGGTAATGAATCGAGACCCTCTGTCATGACTTCTCCGGCTTTCCCTGCGAACTTGGTGGATGAGAGAAGGACCGCAGTCTGGCTGATGTTTAGGACATGTCTCAGCTCAAATGCAGGAAATGAAATCGCCAAAGGGACAGCGATAGCATTGCAGGCGAAGATTGCCAGCAACGTTACTATTGCTCATTGTTAGTTAATTTATGCAACAATGTGCGCTGATGTGGTCAGGTTCTTACCAACATAGTTGTAGCCATTCTCGACGATGAATGCGATGCGCTCACC
Organism: Bipolaris zeicola 26-R-13; assembly: GCF_000523435.1. Classification (NCBI taxonomy): domain Eukaryota; kingdom Fungi; phylum Ascomycota; class Dothideomycetes; order Pleosporales; family Pleosporaceae; genus Bipolaris; species Bipolaris zeicola. Next base: position 30,562 of record NW_006912287.1, on the reverse strand, counting down.
AGGAAGAACGTTCCGACTTAACTTGGACAACAGCGTCGCTTTGACACATGACACGTCGCGTAGCAGTGCACCGTATGTATATTCCGTTCCGGATGCGGCATCGACTATTGCTGTAGAGGTAGGGTCATGGCGTTGAATGGCTTCGAACAAAACTGATCCAGGGATTTTGGCAGCCATGACGACAAGCTGTTAATGGCTAACTGATGATGCACTTAGCCTGGAACTCATTTTTTATGTATCTATCTGCTCATCGATCGCTACGTTCGCTGGCATCTGGGCTCGTGGAAGAGTTGCGAAGGATCGGCAGGTGTCGGGGAGATAACCGGGTACTGAGCCGCTCCCCTGCCCGCGCCTTACTTGATCCGAAACTCTATTCCTGCAAGATTGCCGGTCACCGAGCTCGGCGATAAGCTCATGAGATGTGCATCGAGACCTGACAGATGGGAATGGGTCAAAGAAGGAAATATCAACTACACTCTCCATGCGGCCGAGCTAATGCAATACTTCTCTATACCCTGTGTTGCCCACCCAACTTTGGGTGAAGAAAACAAAGGGTCAGAAGGTCGGGTGCCAAGCTGAATTAACTTGTCGAGGCTTCAGCCATTGAAAGCATTGCGAGCAGTCGCCATGGCGAACAACACAAAAAGGTACAAGCTCAAAGCAGGGTCACTGGGATATCTTGAAGGTCTCACCATATCTTCTGGATCAGGTCCCGCTCTCCATTACTTTGGAGGTCTGCCTTATGCGCTCCCGCCAACTGGAGCACAGCGCTTTCGTCCTCCTCGCAAGCTCCCAACGACCCATACATATGGTACCGAGGCCTGTCCAGGCCGCTTCGCAGGGGCCAGCAAGGTATGCCCTCAGGGTCCGAGTCGAAATCCACCCGAGCCTTCAACGATAGACGAAGATTGTCTACAGCTGAACGTCTGGATCCCATCTACAGATGCACCCAAGGAGGGCTGGCCAGTCCTATTCTACATCCATGGCGGATTCTTACAAGTTGGCACATCAAACTGGAAACCATCTTCTCTTGTATCACTCCTGGGCGAGTCTGCATTCAAAGCTATAGTGGTGGTTCCCACATATCGATTGAATGTGTTTGGATTCCTCACTGGAGCAGCCTTCGCAGCCGAAGCTGAGTCTGGCGAGACATCGGCTGTTGGTAATATGGGTTTCTGGGATCAACGTACGGCGTTGGAGTGGGTTCACGCCAACATCAGCAACTTCTGTGGCAATCCTCACAATATCACCGTTGGCGGATATTCAGCAGGTGCTTATTCGACGTTTCACCAATTAGCACACGAGCTGTACCAAGTGCCTGCTGGAGACCAGATCATCAAAAGGGTGATTATGCTCTCAAACGGCCCTGGAGTACGACCAAAAACGCTGCAAGAACATCAGGTTCAATTTGAAGAGTTGCTCTGCAAACTTGACATACCTGCAAACATAAGTGACGCCAAAAAGCTCGCTTTACTTCGTGCAATCCCTTATCAACAACTTGTCGACGCTCAGAAGACGATGGTCATCTCGGAGTTCAAGCCGATGGCAGACGGGAAATTCTATCCGCAGAATCTGTTCACAAATATCAACAGCGGAGATTTCGCCCGCAGGATGAAGAATCGTGGAATCAAGCTCTTCAGTGGAGAGTGCCGGGACGAGCACACAATCTATCGGGTCTGGCGCACGCCTGAAGACTCCTTGAACTCATTGCGAGTCCGCTTTTGCGCAGAGTATCCCGCGGGCGTTGTTGACGACATCCTGAATCACTACTGCGGCTCTGAGGGCAAACTGCCTGGGAACTGCGAGAATTGGCCAGATTTGTTTGGCCGAATATATGCTGATCTTCAAGTTCATGGACTCCAACGAGGATTCTACAATGCTCTTTTGGAGGAAGGGCTTGAGCCAGGCAAAGATGTTTTCAGATACAGTCTCCATCGACGCTTGGACTGTATCAAGGCCATTCTGCCAGTAGAACTGGGAATTACTCATACTTCAGATATACCCATTTGGCTTTGGGGCTACGACTTTCCTGATGGCCTGACCGACCAAGAAAAGGTTTGGTTGAGAGGATGGAACCAACAGTTTGCGGCATTCGTGAAAGGCGAGGATATTGAATGGGGTTGTACCAAATCAAATGAAGCGAGAAGATGGAGAGAAGATGGCGGAACAGATACTTGGAAGGACTCAAGGTGGGAGGAGGGTCTAGCGCTGTGGAAAGTTGTCCACAAGGACTTGTAGCAAATCGGCCGATTTCAAGCTAAAGTGGACTCCTTGATAGAAGCTCATCTGATCGTGAGAAGTGCAGTATAATCGATATCACGCCTTGAACATTTCGACGCTGCTATATAGATTAGTTACACAGGTCGGGGCAACAAAACATTGCAGTGGCATTCGCTACATCTTTGCTGCCCCTGTGAATACTACCGCTCCTGAATCTCTGACCATGCAAAGTCTGAGCCTCTTGTATGCAGGACGCACTCTGATCAACCGTGAGTTTGCTTCAGAGTTGTTCTGAGCCCAGTGGATCGTTATTGTCACGTGAGATCACCGGAACGGATATCAAAGATGAGGAAAGTTTATGTAGTGAGCCTTTTGTTCAACCTTGAGACATTTTACTCTAGTTTGCGATCAGATCCCGATGTTCAATGCTGCCGCCTCATTGTAGCGATCACCAACAGGCTTCAAGGTGTCAATGATCGTACGCATCTGCTTCAACTCCTCCTCTGTCAGATCTATGTCTCTTGCAGCCCAGTTCTCGTCAAGACGCTCCGGCTTCACTGTTCCAGGGAGAGCAATCATGCCCTGCGCCGTCACCCAGGCGATAGCAATCTGCGAGACAGAACAGTTCTTGAGCTTGGCAAGCTGCTTGAAGCCATCGGCTATCTTCTTATTGGAGTAGAAGTTTTCGCCTTGGAACTTGGGAACTGGTGACGATGTCAGCGAGGAAACAGAGGGATGGATTGTGCAAATAAATACGCACTTTCTCTTCTGTAGTCGCCCTCTTTGAAGTCCTCTGGTGACTGGTAGGGGAAGTTGTCGACCAGCCAACCATGACCCAGAGGACCATAGGCGACAAACGCAATGTCAAGCTCACGGGCGGTGTCGACAAGATCGTCTCGCTCGTGAAGGGTCTCGAAGGCAGAGTATTCTGCTTGGACAGCGTCGATCTTGGCGACTATGAGAAAATTAGCATTCGCGCACCTCTGCATCAATGACGAGACTTACTCGAATCTGCCTTGCGCAAGGTCGTTGCTGAGCATTCCGACAAACCAATGTACTTCGTCTTGCCTGCCTTTCGGAGCGAGTCAAGAGCAGCTATGGATTCTTCGAGTGGTGTGCCTGTGCACTCACGTCAATGTCGATCACGAGAAACGGGATTTTGCTGTTCCTACCACGGTCCATGCGGTGCAAGTAGTACAAGTCTGGCGTGAAGCCGAGTCGCTCGATGCTCCCATCGATGTAGGTTTGGATGTGCGAGGCTTTGTTTGTGACAGCACCGTCCTCGAAAACAGCTACACCGCACTTGGATGCGACTTTCGGTATTAGCTGTCTGCATATGCAATAAGGATTCTAAGAGCCATACGGAAGATGTTGTCGCGGCAGTTGTGCTTCCTGATGAAATCCCCCAAGATCTTCTCATTGAGACCAGCGGCATAAGAAACCTTCAAGAAATGGCTGTCAGCGGACCAGTTTGTCTGCAGAGGGATTGCGACCTACGGCAGTGTCCCAAAAGGTACAGCCGAGCTCGAGAGCCCGGAGAAGTACAGGCTCCGCCTCTTCGTAACTAAGATCTCGGCCGAGGGACGAATTGATGCCCATCGCACCAAAACCTGGTACGGGGACCTCTTGGTCCCTAAATTTGACTGTCTTGACCATTGTGCTTGCGTGGATATGTGAGCTTTTTCGGAGCAGGAGGACACGATTGATGCTGGAATAGATCTTTACGGTTACTCGTGCTGCTATTAATCAACTTGACAACAGCTTTTGGACAGTACGCTTGTCACGAATTACCATCAGCTCTATCTGCTATCTACGGTTTTCAGCGACACTCCCTCGGTATTGAGGCTTCGGGTAACAGCCGGGGTTGCCGGCAACCAATCAGCCATCGACTAATGGTCCAATGCTCGCAACTGGGTCGTTTAGGCACGCTCAAAGCCGTCGATACTGGCTTCGCTATTGTCGTGTTCGGGGAGTTCGGAGACGTCGGGAGAGAGCCATGAAACTAATCCCTCTCGTAGAGTAAAAATCATGTGGTGCAACGGCACACTCGCCCAACGGCTCGTGCGGATTAAGCGCTTTGCGGCGCTTGCATTAATGAAGAATCGGAGCGAAGCGATGTAGCCTTGTTTCGATCGTAGAATTCTCAAGCTATCATGCAGGTCGCTAGAGGTTTGTTCACATGCGGTCCACAGGTACCATAGGCATTGTCCCCCAACTCCATGTGAGTTTCGCATTCGCGTTCGGTTATCGATAAGATCACGTACACAGCTACAGTGCGCATGGCAACATCCACCGATCCAGCATTTGCTTTCAATCTTCCAACGGCCAGTCCGTCTAAATTCGAACCGATTCATGAGCTGCCCACTCGTAAGCAGGGTGTCCATGAACGGTAATGCCAGGGCCTGACAACGCCAGCGGCACTCGGCTACACCACTTCGTTGTGAACACGGACGAGGAAGAAAAATAGGACAGAGAGTTCGGGAGGTTGATACGACGGGCTTTGCAATTTGTAAACGCACGATATTATTTCAACTAGTCGCACACAATTCCGATCGACGACGTTACGATACACAACGGCTGAGGCTCATCTAGCAAAGCACTCAAGCGCGATCGTCCACGGGGAGCTTCTGCGCCAGAAGACCGAACGCGATAAGGGTTCACACGGGCCAGCAAGCCGCCATCCCGACAGGCAGTTAGCTCCCATCACCAACGGCAACATATTGAGATCGGACCACGTTCCTCGTTCGTCATCTTGCGACAATACCCCCTGGAGACCTTTCGCTCGACATGGAACATATTAGGATACCCCGGCATGCGGCCCTTACGTCTCGACTATGACATCATCGGACGTAACCCGAGTTGTCTTTGCAGTCAAAGACCTGCGAAATTTGTCTGGTCGCAAATGCCTCTCTAATCGCAACCACGACAGCATATCTGGCAACAGGTGAGTGACAAGATCATATGCTGACAAGATTCGAAAGAGACTTACGTTCCACCAATCATCATGAAAACGCCGAGTAATGCGATCGCCACATGCAACCAGAACTTTACCTGCTGTACAAGGGTGCCAGATCTGTAGCCTTTGTGATCGTCCATCCAAAGGAACGCCGGGAACACGAAACTGAAGTTAACGTAGACGACTGCACCTGCCAGAGCGAGCAGATAGTTCAGAATCGGTACTGCTTCGGCTACGATGTATGCTGCGCTGCCCAAGGCGAAGTTGATACCCAGCCAGGTACCCCAGTGGGTGAAACTGTTCTTCTGCAGGTGCTTTGAGTCCCTCAGGAAGCGCACGAAGAGGTATTTCGCTGGTACGTGCTGGTATATGCCCACACCAATAAGCAATCCCGGCATTGCGATGCCGTACGAGATTTTCTTGATGAGTGTGCCGGCACTGCCGAAAGCCGGGGTCGAAAGCCAGATTCCGCAATAGCGGTAGATGACAAGACTAAAGACAAGATACATGAGACCGACGACGATGCCAGACCATATACAAGCCTTGCGGTAATCTTGCGGGCGTTTCATTTCAGAAATGACCGGCAGGAACATCGAAGTGCCAGCTGAAAAGATGAAGATGTTGACCGAGGCAACCATGCCCAGAATAAAAGTCGGGTAAGCAACGGCGACAAAGCCGAGCTCAAAATCCTCGGGAGCAGCTGCAGGGCGATCCACCTGCGAGACTGCAACTGTGAAGACGAAAATTGCAATGGTGAAGGTTACAAACCCGAACCAAGTCAGCCAACCTAGTTTCGAGAAGGTGCGGATAGATGAACACATGGTGATCAGGAATGCCGATACGAGCGCAAAGACCGCTGTGCAAGCACTGTGGTCTGTGAGCGCGTTGAACGCAGTGCCTGTCGTAACGATTCCGCCAGCCGTGACGAGAATCTGGCCGACGACGGTCATGACACCGACTATTTCGCTTCCAGCGCATCCCCAGATATTGCCCATCATGTCTCCTAACACTTTGCAAATTGTCAGTCCTGCAAATCTGTCTGCTTTGGGCAAGGGTGGCTTACTGTGGCAGTGGGTGTGGTTGTTGCGATAATCACCTAGGATGAGACCAGTGTCTATTCGCCTCATGATCAGTACTGTAGCATCGCGCATGGAGACAGACATTCTGTCTTCGGAAACACTTACAGGTATTCAGGGCAGTGAAACCAACAATCGCCAGGCAGCCCCCAACGGCTCCAAGGGTTGCCAGAGCTCCTGGAATGCTGAGAATACTCATTGCGAAGCCGATCTTGACAAAGACCACAGTGGCACGCTGCCAACTGACCGTCCTGAATTCTACACCATCCACTTGTGTCTGGAAGATTTCGCGGGATTCCCCCAATTGTGTGTCGGTGATGAGATCTTCTCCAATTGGGCCTTTCTCTAACTTGGAGAAAGCGACATGCTCCTCGCTGAGCGGAGTGGATCTAGATGACATGATGGGGACTTTGGACAAGAAAGAGCTTGGAAATGGTCGCTTGAAGCTGGAAATCGTAGTTCAGCATATTGACTATGTTATATGAGTATTGTCTAGGCCTGGGTATGGCACCGGCATATTCCGGGGAAGCGAGACTGGGGCCGAACTAAGTCTCCGATAAGACAGATAGGGACTCGCATGCCTCGAATCTGGGGTCGCAAAGATATGGAGATAAGCGTGGCCATGCATTTCGTTCTCAGCTCAAGTAAACTGACTGCCGGGTAACGGTGTCGGGATATCCGTCTACTTTATCACTGTATCTGGCTGAGCTGCGATTGCACTTCCACGAGGAAAGCGCGTAGAGGAATGGATTGTCCGCTATCTTCCGTCCCTCATCGGACCTCCGAAAGTGCCCTGCGATATCACGCCGAGCACAGCCGAGCACAGCCCAGCATGGCCCAGCTTCGCACGGCCTCGTCGGCGCCGTCGGCGGTGAACAGAAAGAAGGATATAGTAAGGACTCATTGAAGTCCAATTAGCTGAATTGTCGGATTAACAAAATTGGCTGCGACATGTACCTGTTCAGATGTGCTGCCACAGCTTCTGTCCTTCTCGGACAGGGCGTCTCCTCGCAAAACTCTTTTTGGGATCACTCGCTTTACACCAGCAGTCCGGCAGTCTTTCCTAGCCGTACGTGACTTGAATCAAGACTTCAGTAGCTTTGCTGACAGAATTCAGCAAATACAACCGGTGTTGGTTGGGAGGTTGCTTTACAAAAAGCAAAGCAATAGGTTGCTCAGCTGACCTTGGAGGAGAAGGTTGGTGTGCTCACAGGAACACCATATGGGCCTTGCGTCGGTAATTTGATCTGCACTACTTCTTCTCCTTCCTCTGGTACTCATTCCGAATAGACAATATCGCTCCCATCACTCGCGTAGGATTCCCCGGTATCTGTTTACATGATGGTCCTCTTGCGATTCGACAAGCGACATTCGATTCTGTCTTTCCAGCTGGTATCGCTGCTGCCTCGTCTTGGGATCGCGATCTAATCCGTCAGCGGGGTGAACACCTCGGGGCTGAGTTTCGAGGCAAAGGAGCTCATTTAGCTTTTGGACCCGCGGTAAGCACACTCATATTATCCAGCACTCCCATTCAAACTTGTGCTGATCATGTCTGTGTGATAGGCTGGGCCTCTTGGAAGATCCGCAGATGCTGGCCGTAATTGGGAGGGCTTCTCTCCTGATCCATACCTATCGGGAGTTGCTATGGAGGAGTCCATTGAAGGTTTGCAGGGAACCGGTGTTCAGGCTTGTGCCAAGCATTGGATTGGCAATGAACAAGAAACCCAACGACAGCCTACTCTGTCGCCGATTGGCAAGACGATCGAGGCAATCTCGGCAAACATCGACGACAGGACCATGCACGAGCTATACATGTGGCCATTTGCCAATGCCGTCAAGGCTGGCGTTGCTTCTACGATGGTAAGCCTAGAGTCGAGGGCAAACACATGATACGATCTAACAGGGAAATAGTGTTCTTACAACAGGTTGAACGGATTTTATGCTTGCCAGAACAGCAAAGCGATCAATGGTCTCCTCAAGGGAGAACTCGGCTTCCAAGGCTATGTTATTTCCGATTTTCTTGCTTCTCACGATGGTGTCGCCACCGCCGAAGCCGGTATGGATATGGATATGCCCGGCACCATCGCATTCTTCCACGGCGGTTCATCTTATTGGGGTCAGAACTTGACTGATGCCGTCAACAATGGGAGTGTTCCCGAATCAAGAATGGACGATGCCGCTCACCGGATCATGACCCCATACTTCCTCCTTGGCCAAGATCAAAACTACCCTCTCATCGACCCTGCAGGCGGTGAAATCAGCCTCCTTGGCATAAAGCCATATCTGGACACATTCCAGTACGGAGAGGCAAACGTAGACGTCCGCAGCGACCACGCAGACGTGATCAGGAAACTAGGAGCCGCAGGCACAATCCTCCTCAAGAATACCAACAACGCGTTGCCTCTCGGCAAGCCCAAGAGCATTACGGTCTTTGGCAATGATGCTGCTGATCCAAAGAACGGTCTCTACTCGATATCTCTCACTAACAGTGGCGACTTCGAGAATGGCCATCTTGCTGTCGGTGGCGGCTCAGGTACTGGTCGTCTATCATACTTGTCAATACCTCTGGACGCTTTGAAGGCTCGCACTATACAGAATGGAACTCTTTTGCAGTGGATCCTCAACAACACTCTCTTGACAATGCCTGACCCTTTCAGTCAGTTGAATTCTTGTCCTGAGGCCTGCATTGTCACACTGAAGACATTCGCGACTGAAGCCTACGACAAGTCGAATCTCCTTCCTGATTGGAATGGTACTGAGGTTGTTGAGGCAGTTGCAGGCTGGTGCAATAACACCATTGTCGTGACTCACACCTCAGGGCCGATTGTGATGCCTTGGGGTGATCACCCAAATGTCACTGCTATCCTTGCAGCGCACTTCCCTGGAGAGCAGTCTGGAAATAGCTTGGTCGACGTACTCTACGGGGATGTCAACCCTAGTGGTAAGCTTCCTTACACTGTCGCCTACGAAGAGTCCGACTACGCCTTTGCTCGCGTTATCAGCTCTCCAGAGCTGAAGCTCACCGAAGACCTCAATGCTTGGCAAGCAGATTTCGAAGAGGGTCTCTTGATTGACTACAGTCACTTCGACTACTACAATCTCTCGGTCCAGTACGAGTTTGGCTTTGGTCTCTGATATACGAACTTTTCAATGTCCGACATCAAGATCGAGCGTCGTGCTCCCCAAAATCTGGCTGCACGCCCTGCCGAAGTCAAGATCAAGCCCGGTGGCAATCCTACTCTCTATGACATCGTTTACGAAGTCACCGTCTGTGTCAAGAATACTGGCTCTGTCAATGGCGCTGCTGTACCCCAGCTCTACCTTTCTCAGCCTGTCGACGCGTTCTTTGGCCGCACTCCGGTCCAGGTGCTCAGAGGGTTCGACAAAGTGTCGATTGATGCTGGCCAGACCAAAAATATTACGTTCCCTCTGATGAGACGAGACGTAAGCTTCTGGGATGTCGTACAGCAGCAATGGATCATTCCCTCGGGTCAGTTCCAAGCCAGAGCTGGATTCAGCAGCAGAGACATCCGAGTCGCTTCTACCTTCAGCATTCTGTAGGTATATGCCTTGTGCAGAATTGAGTGTAGCGCATTATACATAGTTAAATAGTCACAAATATCTACTCCCGACAATCAAGTTGATAACCTCAGTTGATCAATCACGGTCTTGTACAATGTGGCTCTTGGTTTGAATCATGGAGTGGGTTGTCAAACCTGTGCTCGGGCAGCTGCAGGACTTTCCAACCTCAGTCGGGTTCTCAGCCAGCTCTCTCGCCCGTGTGTCATAATCTGCCCGCCAGCAACCCACCTGTGGTAGGCTCTGATCCATATTTTGTCTGACGACACGTGTTTCGTGCATGCCTTTAAGGTTATTAGTCGTGTGACGCATGGCATCTTGTCTGTGGATCATGAAGACCGCGAATGCGGTGGTAAGTTTCGAAGCTGCCCTGTCCAGGATGGGCGGCGGCAGAAACATGCAAGTGGCGTTCGTGTGATTACATCATCCGACTGCCGCCTAACCGAGCTTAATCGGACGTGCGGGGAAGAACCGGCTGTTGTCAGGCAACGTTATCCGTATCAATCTGTCCAAACTCGGAAACGTTGTTGACTTGCAGTTGGCGATCCTAGCCAGATTAGAAGTTCCCGGGGAGCTCTCGGTCGTCCCGCGCAAGACAGTCCCAAGTGAGAAATTCGCTCAAGCTTTGACGAGCCCGAACGATGTGAACGACAGCGTAAAGACGCACGTAACTATGGCTCACTTGCTTCGTTCTTCCGGCATCCTGTCATCCAACAGAGATCCTGCACATCAATTGCAGAGCACCAGGCAACGATAACGCCGATCCAACATGGGCTCACAAGAGCAGCACTCAGCAAACGAAATGAACTCAACACCTCCCGCCCCTATACGACATCAGCCAGGGTATGACACAATTACTGCACCTTTACCGACGACCGATGGAATGTATCCTGCCACTAGTCCGGCTGACGGAGACGTACCGACACGAGAGAAACCGATCGCGGCTTCGATAGCCAGTGAAGACGTCAACCCAGCACTCGTACCCAGGAGCCAACGGACAGGGCTACTGGCCCGCTTGGCTGTGGTCGCTGAAGTTGACGACGCTAAGCATTATGCTCGCAGAACAAAGTGGCTCATCACTTGCGTTGTCGCTGCGGCCGCTGCTGCTGCTCCGATGGGCAGTTCTATCATCTTACCTGGCCTTTCGCGAATCGACATTGAGTTCAACTCTCCATCCACTGTGACCAATCTTGCGGTTGCCTTGTATATGCTTAGCATGTCTATCTTCCCACTTTGGTGGAGTAGCTTCTCTGAAATTCTCGGGCGAAGGACAATCTACCTGGTCTCCTTCTTTGTCTTCGTAATATTCAACGTCTTGAGCGCTGTCAGTGTTAACATTGCCATGTTCATTGTCATGCGCATTCTCTCTGGAGGTGCTGCCGCGTCGGTACAAGCAGTTGGTGCTGGTACAATCGCCGATATCTGGCACGTCAAAGAACGTGGCAACGCCATGTCCATGTTTTACTTAGGTCCGTTCAGCCCGACCCTATTGGGGATAGTATAGAGACTAATATGTAACGTCGCAGGTCCTCTATGCGGCCCTCTTGTCGCTCCGATCATTGGCGGAGCACTGACTCAAGGACTCGGCTGGAGAAGCTGCATGTGGTTCATGACCATTTATGGCGCAGTTCTCTGGTTCTTTGTGCTTTTCTTTCTGCCAGAGACACTTAAATCTACAAGCCTGCCTGCACCCACCACATCATCCCTGACCGACGCAAGAGCGCCCCTATCACGCATTAGCACAAGACAAAGCATAGCCCTAAAGTCGAGAGGCTACATTACGGTCCTCCGCCAGTGGTTCGTCGACCCTCTCGCTATTGTCCTGCACCTTCGCATACCTGCCGTAGCGTTGGTTGTTTACTACGCGAGCATCACGTTCGGTTCTCTAAACGTCCTGAACATTTCTGTTCAACAAACCTTTGACTCAGAACCATATCACTTTCCCACCATTATTGTGGGCCTGCTTTATATTCCGAACTCCTTGGGCTATTTTGTTACATCCTTCCTGGGCGGCAAATGGGTCGACAAGATAATGGCTCGCGAGGCTAGGAAGGCGAACCGATACGATGAAGAAGGGCGTCTCATCTATCGGCCTGAAGACCGCTTGCGAGAGAATGCATGGCTAGGTGCTATGATCTTTCCTTTGGCCTTGATCTGGTACGGCTGGTCCGCTCGCTACGGCACCTTCTGGCTCGTTCCGATGATTGCAAACTTTTTCTTCGGCATTGGAAGCATGCTGATTTTTGCTGTGGCCACAACTATGCTCACTGAGTTGATGCCTAAGAAAGCTAGTCACGGTATCGCCTTGAACAATTTTGTGCGCAACATTTTCTCATGTGTAGGCATCTTCGTCGCTAGCCCGTTGCTGGATTGGTGCGGAAATGGCTGGCTATTCACCTTTCTCGGAGTGTGGTGTCTGATTTCTGGTGTCTTGGTCATCTGGAGCATCACAAGGTACGGTGAGAGATGGAGGGCTAGAGCTGCCGAATCGATGAGTTGAAGAGTTCAACTGTTGTTAGTTTCAACAATCAAACCCCCAGTGTCATGGGCTCCTTGCTACCATTTCAATAAGTGAGTGAGGATAGGATTGTTCTTCAGCCGACGAGATGTGTCGTTGATGCATCTAAAGATTGATATATACAAGCCTGCCGCGACCTTGGTCTCAATATCCAGAAGCTTGTCTTTAATCTTAAAGTTCAACACAAAAGAAAACAGATGAAGCATATCCATACAATCAATGGAGCTGAAGTGGCTTCCTGAGAAGTTCCAGAGCCCCAAAGAGTAGGTTGTCATGATGCTTACGCGTCACAAGTTGTAATGCGAGTGGTGCGCCCTCGAAGCATGTCTCTTCGTACGCCTGACGGACGTATTGATCTTCCTGCCCGACGAAATTCTGGTCCAGATATGTCTCCTGGCCCTTCGCCTTTGCAAAAAGGGGCGTCGGAATGGCGATCGAAGGATAGTCGACTACATTCCATACACTGGTGTAGCTTTTGTAGATCGCAGTGTCATGAGCAGATGCAGGTCCTACGAAAGCAGGCATGAGGACCACATCCACGTCTTCAGCGTTCCAGTGCGCGGCCATATGTCTCCGATAGTCGTCACGATCCACGCGTAGTTGAGCTACAGCACCAAGGCTGCTGGCATCCGTAGCTGTGGAAAGCACAGCTGTAGACAGATGATGCTCCGGCTCTCCTATTGCGGCGAGAAGGGCTCTAAAGCCCACACCGCCATCTGGAAGAAAAAGTCGGCGAACAAGCGTAAGTCCTTCTTTTGCTTGGTAAGGTCTAAAGGATTTGACCTCCACTCCAGCAAAAGATTGGAGACGGGACTCTGCCCATGCCAGAGCACGAGTGATCGGTGGCATTGGGGTGATCATACCATCCGTGACCATAATGCCGATTTTGAGCTTCCTCGCGCTCGTGGGAGTTTTGAGACCGGTCCAAGGAAGTGGTATCAGTAAAGGGTCGACCAAATAGGGCCATTGCTCGAGGACGCTGCGCATGAACAGATCACAGTCCCGGAGTGATCTACACATCGGTCCAACAGAGGGCATGATGTTCAATGCTGGAGGGAACGCCCCAGGGGAGAGGCCGCTGATGGGCAGCGTGTAGGCAGTGGGTTTGAAGCCATATATACCACAGAACGCTGCCGGTCCGCGAACACTACCGCCTATATCTGTCCCGACGCCAAGGACGGAGCCGCGGAGAGCTAACAAGGCAGCTTCACCACCCGAAGAACCTCCCGCGGATAGATTGATATTGTAGGGATTGAGGACTCTCCCGAGAGGGGAGTCACTCTCCAGATGTAAGAGACCTTGTGGTTGCATTGTCTTAACGTAGAACACTGCACCTGCAGCTCTCAACAAAACCACCAAGTCTGCATCTTCGCTGCTGGACTCAGTCGCCGCCATGAACCCAAAGCAGGTGTCCTGTCCCTTGATGCGGATATGCTCTTTTATACTGATGGGAACACCGTGTAGGGGACCCACGACTTTGCCAGTCAGAGCAAGATGGTCATCCAGTGCTTGAGCTTGTTTGATAGCATCCTCAGGAAACCACTGTGTCAAGCAACAAGTGATTTGATGACAGATGATAGCGCGCCTTGAGAACGCCTTCGCAACAGCGACAGCGGTGTATCTGCGTTCAGCGATCGCCGCAGCCAGTCCAACTGCATCGTAAGATTCTGTTATCTCGATTTCTTCGGGGGTGAGAATTCCACATGTACGAGGGATCTGTGTTACGTCCAGTGGAGGATTCTCGATCAAAGTGGATGGGAGATATAAGTCCTTGGGGACCTTTGCATCGAGTTTGTTCAACTTGGCCCAGCGTAATTCCTCGAACTCCGCGCTTCCTGTCGGAACTGACTTGACTTCGACGACAGGGAGTATTCGAGTACCGGCCGTCATGATGTTGTTGGTGTTAAATGTCAAACAAGGTGTATTCGTGGCCGCCGTTACCCGAAGGTTGCAATGTTCAATGGGAGTAGACTCGCTAGGACAGACCGAGTGAATACTATATGGTCTGCAATACACAGTGCGCCATACTCGTGATAGTGTCCTCCAACACCAGCAAAGGTTGCATACCTCGCGTGGATCCGCTTCTGTCCATGCATTGAGATTGGCGGGGTAGGGTTGCGGAGAAACCGGGGAGTACCATCCTATCTCCGGTACCTATCACTAGTCGTGTCCTGATTGACCGCGCTCCTTTGTCATCCCATCTCTCCTTTATCAGCAGTAATCAAAAATTACAATTTTTGGAGGGGTATATGTTTACTATCATTGATTGACATGGGTTCTGCTCTGCTCAGCTGACTCGAATGTGCTTGATATCAAATCCGCGGCTGATACCTTGACTTGCCGTGATAAAGGTATCATGCAGCCACAGTCACTATTGCAGGAATTGTCATTGCAATGACCATGTGGTCGGAGAGCAATTTTGTTTGGGAACGACGCAGTAGGAAGAAACTCTAAACGCAACTCGGGAAGGGCAAACACGCATAGCCAAGAGCGATCACGTAATAGTCCTAGGAAAGAACATTTGTGTGAGTCGCCTTTTTTCTCTCACGGCGGCCTGAGGATGCAAAAAGCAACACATTTGCGCCCAAATGACCTAAGCTTTTGCGTTTGGGCACTTTTTGCATAATTAACCTAATCTGCTAGCAGGAGAAATGCTCTCTCTCTCTTCCTCAGTCAACTCAATCCCGAAAATCTTTTTCAGCAACTCAGTGCGCTCTCTTTCTGTCTTGCACTTCCTGATGAGTTTGCGCTCACTGCCTGTCTGCTCCATAATAGCCTCCTTGAATAGAGTGACACTACCGACAATATTCTCCCTGTCAGCACCCATGATCATTTTTGTGGCCGTTACATAGCGTGTGAAGAAGGATCGGCTATGTGTAGAGGTGAACCAGGACATGACTTCATAATCCTGGGGTAGGAATTCGTTCTCTGTGAAGCAGTATGTGGGAATCCATTTGTTGTCGGCACCGTGGCTGGGGTCGTAACAGACATCGTAGCACCAAAGCTTCGGTGCATTTGCACCTCCATACGACTCGCCAATGGCTCTCTTCTGGAGTCGGATCTTCCTCGGCGCAATACTGGTAACTTCGAAGTTGTCGCGGAGCGGGTACGGCATGTTTGGACCCATTGCACCCATACCCACATCAACCACAAACCACTCATCCTTATCCTCGAAGTGCACGAGGTTGAGCATGTGGTTCATCCCATCATACGTGTGAGCCTGATTCTTCCGCACCTCTGGGTATGGACTCATTGCTCTGGAGACACGTCCACCGCAATTGCGAACTTGATAGCCAATCGAGCGAAGGACAGTGCCGAAGAAACTGTTGGTCTCCATGCAACGACCACCACGTCGTCGCTTGACGAACCAGGTGTAAAGTTCGGACAAGTCAAGAGTAACCTTTTTGCTAGCAGAATAATGGAGGATGAGGTTTTCGAAAGGGACGTTGCATGCCTGCTGACGGCACAATGCCTCTAGCAACGGAAGTCCATGCTCCTTTGTTTTCGCAAGGTCGGCATTCGACAAAATCGGCGCGTTAAGATATTGCTCAGGAAGATTGATGCGAGTAAAATACTCACGCAGTTCATCTTTGCAGTAGAAGCGGCGGTCAGCTTCGTCTGGCAGCTGCGTGACGACGGTGGGATCAGACATCGTGTTGAAAGCGGAGTGTTGTGTTGGTTCTGCAACAGATTGACAAGACCGCATTCCTCTATAGTGTCGATTGTATGCGCAAGCCAGATATCCTTCGTGACTCTGTGTCGGCGAAGTTTACCGGGTAATCGACCCGGACTTGCCGCAAGTGGGCTGGATCGAAGAAGCTTTGTGCAAGTCGGCCCCAGCGCCGTATCCCACTAGTCTGCCCCGCTATCTGAACTACTCCTCACTATCTGGACTACTTCCCGCTAAAGTCCTTCCCATGCAAGACCTCTCCACACATACCACACTCGTGCAACCGCAGGCAGATAAGGATCAACGCCAACAGGGGAGTATCGCCATGGCCGATAAGATAGATGGCCAGCAGGTGAGTATCGGCGTGACTGATAAGAACGAAATATGATCGCAGTGATTTCTTTCGTTAATCACCAAATCGTCTTCCCTCTTTGATTCTAAGTGATTTGCATACCGAGCATACCGTTATGGCGGGCCTAAACGTTCCTCCCCCTATGGATATTCCTCCATCGCAAAACATCGTAGAGATCTCGATCATCGACACCACGACCTACATGACGGGCTTTCCAGCCTCAGATTTCGTGGAACCTGATATCGCAGGGTTCGACATCATAACCTGCCACTCGTTGGCATATATCATCAAGCACCCACATTCAGGGACCAAATATGATACGATGGTATTTGATCTCGGAGTGCGGCAAGATTGGGGAAACCTTCCAGCAACATTCGTTGCAGAAGTCAAAGCAAGTGGTGGCAGCATCACCGTTAAGAAGGACGTTGCAACCATCCTCCAAGAGAACGGACAGAACCTGGAAGATGTTGGTGCGATCATATGGTCTCACTGGCATTTCGATCACGTCGGCAACCCACGAACATTTCCCAACACCACAGACCTCATCGTTGGTCCTGGCTTCAAGTCAAACTTCATTCCTTCATATCCAACAATACCAAGCTCACAACTAGACGAGCGGGCATGGGAAGATCGCGACATGCACGAGATCGATTTCTCAGGCCCCAAAGGACTCAAGATCGGTGACTTCGAGGCGTACGACTTCTACGGCGACGGAAGCTTCTTCCTTCTCCACTCACCCGGACATGCTATTGGTCACATGTCGGCCCTGGCTCGCACTACTGCGGACCCTCCCACCTTCATTCTGCTAGGTGGAGACATTGCGCATCATTGTGGAGAATTCAGACCATCGCGGTACATCCCGCTCCCGGATATTATCACTCCGAGTCCGATCAGTCATAGAGCGGGTGGCTGTCCTGGGCGACTGTTTCAAGCCGTGCATCCGAAGCGCAGCCGAGACGAACCGTTCTTTGACCCAGTTATGGAAGGCGGATGGCATCATGTCGGGCTGCAGGCGAAAGAAAGTATCGACAAGCTGATCGTAGCCGATGCATACGACAATATTTTCCCAGTGATGGCTCATGACATGAGCATACTTGGCATTGTGGATTTCTATCCCAAGACAGCTAACGATTGGATGGCAAAAGGCTGGAAAAGGGAAAGCCACTGGAGCTTCCTCAATTCTTTCACTCCTGTGGACGGAAACGCCTCATGGCCGTCTTCCAACGCCCCCACAAGCGTGAAGGAGCATCGGAAAGACTCGGCAGTCTCAGGACCAACACTTCCATGAAACGTCACAATGTGGTCCAGGTAGTGGCAAACTTGCTGTGACATGACACAGCTGTGGAGAATGATCCCATGCAACGCCGCCAGCTAGGCTGGTTTAGATATCCAAATTCAATAGTTCGCTTCGTGATCATAGCCGAATATCTTACAGGTAATGTATGGTCTTTATAGGCCATCATATCATAATACCAGGCAGCTCCGCTTTTGTAAATAATTGATCGATATCTGTGCTGTCCTCCGTATCGCTACCTAATATCGGTGTTCCTGGTGTACTCTAGAACATCATGTCATCCCCATTTACAGCTCCGTAAGGATTAATCTCGAAGGTGGACGGATCAAACATCTCCCTTGCAAACAATTGGTACACCTCGATGTCATTTGCGTCTGGAGGCACCGTCAGGAATGAGTTTGACATAGATGTAGGGTCGGCCGAGATGTTTGGCCACGCTGCTATCTCCGTGGGCTGTTCTTCTGAGACGGACTCTCGTGTGTTTATTCCTCCTGTGACAGGCTCAATTGACTGATTCTCCCGAAGTGTGTAGTAGGGTAGATATGGTGACGTACTGCGATATTGACACATAATCGATAGCTCATGTATGTACTTCCAGCAACTAAGTACAAGGTTGTTGTCCGAATCTAGGTGCTGAAACACTTTTTCAGCTTTCTTAAGCAGTTTTCTCGAGTGCTCAATAGCTGCCAAGGAAAGTTGAAGACTGTCATGCTGCGTCCAGAGAAATCGTGCGCTGATAACAAGAGACGCTGTGAATACTGGCGAGTTGTTTGTAAGTAACAATCAGGATACCGACCGCTCCTTGACGACTTACCGTAATATAGAGTGAAATACCAGGCTCCAAGGTTGTTCTTGCTCGTAGAATCAGCAGAGATGACAGCATGGGCAATGTTGATGGTGGCCTCCGCTGACTGTACGCATTCTTCGGCCTCGGCCATTGCTAGCTGAATGAAGTAAGGAGCAGTATTGATGGCATTGTCGTCCTTTCGAAATAAATGACCAATGGTGATGCTGAGCAATGGTCTGTGAACAAGGATGCTTAGATTATGGTACCGAAGTGACAGTATGACACGAAGTCTGTTCAGCCGTGAACTTTCCGCAAGGATCTCTGGTTGCGCGTCACAAAGGCCGAGGTAGGGTGGCAGACTTGCAGCCCACATTCGAAGGCTCTTCCGGAATTCGACGGAGGCCTGCAGTGTTTTCAAATCATCCAGATCGATGTCTCTCTGCTGAGCGGTCGCCGAATACTGCTTGACCAAGGATTTGCTCATTACCTGATACAATTCGAACGATACGGCAAGGAAGTCGCCAGGGATGTCTGCACCACTTTCTGACATGCTAGGGGTGTGATAGAGGGCTGCAGAAGGTTGTCGGTCAACGGCATGCTCATCTGGTACACTCGCTGGTCGCCCAAAAGCTGCGCTCAAGACTTTGTCCAAGCAGTAAATGATGACCCACGTGCGTCGCTGGTACTCCGCCTGAATGGGATCCAGATGCTTTCCAGCAACACAACTATGCAAACCGAGTGCCATGGCGGACCGGGTCAGTAATCCATGTATGTTCCAGGCTTGCACTGAGCGTTGGGTGCCTTGACAATACATAACTACCATCAGTAAGTAGTGAACAGTTTCCAGGCTCACGACGTGCTTGGAGAGTTCGCCACACAGTCCAACAGCCCTGTGATAGTAGAGGTCCCCTCTTTCGAAGCGTTTCTTGGCTGATGGGAAGTTCTCTCGATCGAGCATGGTGGCCAGTGCGAACATCATGTTCAAGGTCCCAAGCCAAGTTCTTCGAGCCCTTTTGAAGCCGTTCTTCAGGCATTCGGAGTAAGTTTTTCTGGTTGTCTCCTCGAGGAGGAAAGGAAATACTACCCCTGCAGTGTCGAAATACGTGTCTAACAACCTGTTCATCACTGCCACTTCCGGCAATGAAGTGATTGAAATTCCAGCAGAAATCGTGAATGGCGCTTTCGATTGCGGTTGGCTATGATGTATGCCTGAGACATTACCGTCGTCAAGGAAGCTGGCGTGATCTTTCGTACCAGGCACTTGTATGTCGGTTTGACGCGCGATAGCCACCGCTCTTAGAAGAAGCTGCGTAAAATTGATGTTGGACGATTCACCGAAGAACGCCGAGGTGTGTTCATCGATGAAAACCATGGCCATGCCATTGGTCGCTGCATCGTCGTCTTGGGGCTCTTCCATACCGGCCACAAGAGTCTGACCGATGTCCGCACGGTTAGGAGGCTGTGAAGATTCATCTCGTTGCGATTGTGCTATTACGGAGCTACCTATGGTAGCTTGACGCGTATCGGCACACGGCGTCAAATGGCCTCTGAGCAGATCATTGAATCGCTGGAGTTTGCTTTCCATAGCGGTCATGCGAGAGTCCAGATCAGACATGTAGTCCTTTCGTACGATGACATTGGTAGCAGACTCGCTTGACTCATACTGGCAGTCGAAGTCAAGTGAGACGCAGGATGAGCACGATGGCCGTTGTCCATCGCAGCTATCACAGGTGGTCAGTCGCTACACAACTTCATCATGTCTTGCTCAAGCCAAGGTTGTTACATACCGAGACTTACGCATGCGACACGCATTGCAGGCAAGACCAACGCGTCGCCGCTTATTGGCTGAAGGACCGGGCTCTTGGGCCTGTTCCGAGCGCTCATGTGATGGTTTAGCCGACATCGTACCCAGGTCGTGTGGTGCCGCAGCGAAAGCAGTTGATGGGGAAAGTAAGGAAGAAGCAGCCGGAGGTCTGTGTGATGTGGATCGACATTCGGGGCAACATCGGAACACTTTGCCGGATCAAGGTTGGCTCTCTTCTTATCGGCCTAGCTTCGTGCTCCTATAACGTCGCGAGACCTTCGATAAACAGTCATACACTACTCCATGCATAACGACGCCTATCTGCTCTGCCCGCAATCTGGAAATGCGGCTGTGTGCTATCTAGATAGTGCAACGTTACAGGCGTCGCATCTTTTCCACCTTTGGCTGGTGCATCTTGATCGACTGAGGACTGTGGACTTTCGCGGAGACATCGGATCTAGCCGGATATAGATCCGCCCCAACCACAACTAATCGCTGTATCGGTCTACAGCATTGGAGTACGATGAACGGATGAAAATCAGGTAAAAGGACCCTTGGTCGAAGCACGAATCTGATCCAAACGCAACTGCACTCTACGACTACGAGTCACGATGATTGGTAAGACACGCGAAGACTTTCATGTCGCCATTGCTGGTAAGTCCTAATCGCTACACTTGCCGAATATCAGGAAGTCTGACAGATGCTTAGGCGCTGGCATTGCCGGTTTGGCTTTGGCCATGGGCCTGCACAGGAAAGGCATCTCCTTCAGTATCTATGAAGCGGCCAAGGAGTACTCAGTCGTTGGGTGGGTGAAGTTTGCCAAGTGATTTGAGACGCTCGACCTGATTACATTTTAGTGCCGGCATTGGCTTTGGACCCAATGGAATGCAAGCTCTCGACCTCATTGAGCCCGGCTTTCGCCCTTTGTACGAGGCCCTCTGCACTACCAACAAAGGCGAAGGGACTGAGCACATCTTTTTTGAGGGGCAGCTTCTCGATGAAGGGCTTGGTAAGTCTAAGCAACATTACACTCCCTTGTACAATTCTTATTTTCGGCAGGCCACGACCAGCCATGGTTTGGTGACTCTTCTTGGGGTCATCAAGACTACGTACGCAAATCTGTAAGTCCAATCCAATAAAATTGAATTCAATTTGGTCCTGATCATGTGCAGGCACACCGGAAGGAGTTACTGGATATCATGACCTCCTTCATCCCCATTGAGACTGTTCATTTTAACAAGTCCCTAGAGTCGGTCGAGCAGCACCCTGATAAGGTCGTTCTCAAATTCGCCGATGGCACAACAGCTGAAGCGTCTCTGCTCGCCGGCTCCGACGGCATCAAGAGTGTCGTTCGGGAGGACGTGCTCGGACCTTCTTTTCCACAAGAGGTAGCACCAGTGTATGCAGGTATCTATGCCTACCGTGCCGTGCTGCCAATGTCCGAAGTCTATCCGATTCTGGGGACGGTGTCTGACATTGCGAAGAATTACTTCGGTCATGAGCGGGGTATTGTCCAGTATCGCATCACACACGGCACCGAAGTCAATTTTCTTTTCGTGAGGAGAGACCCGAAACCTTGGATCATTGAGAAGAAGTCAATGACGGAGACAACGACACACGAGGCCATGATGGCTGAATTCGAGGGCCAGAATATGGACCCTCGCCTGACGCAAATCCTTGCTAAACATCGACCTGTCAAGTGGGGCCTCTTCCATCACTGGTGCACATCCACTTACTACCGCGGCCGTTCTATTCTCTTGGGCGACGCTGCCCATGCCTCTATGCCTTTCCAAGCTGCTGGTGCCGCACAGGGAGTCGAAGATGCTCTGGTGCTAACTGAGGTGCTCGCCAAGGTCGCAGAGGCTCATGCGAACTTCGGCGACACGGACGCGTACATCAGTGCAGGGCTCGAGGCTTATGATGCCGTGCGTCGCCCTCGAGCTCAGCACCAGTTGGAACGAGCTGATGAAGTCGGACGCATGCTCACAAGAGTCCATGAAACCAATGGCGCAGATGTAAGCAAGTCGATCCGCATGCTCCAGAACGGGTGGTACGAGTGGCTTTGGTTCCACGACCTGCAAGCCGATGTCGACAAGGCTCTAGCAAGCTTAGAAGAGAATGTCCAAGTTACAGCCTGATTTGGGCAGGTAGAAGGATGCAGATATTACGACAACTTTCTTATTGGGTAGGAAGCGGTTTTAGCAATGTACATTTTCCTCATACATGAAATGATCAAGCGACTTTCGCACAAGAAGAAATAACTTTGAAGAAGTGCTCAGAGTGCTCCAGATAAGCGGCGCTAGCATGGTCAACAGTTATCTACGTCATCCGTGACTTCCATCTCATTGCCCTTACCAGGGTACTACACACACGACCAGTCGCTCCGCCATTCATCGCAAGGCGCGGCGAGTTGAGCCAACTTGATATGGCATCCATCCCGCTCATTTGCTCGGTTGATAGGTAACGCCAGCAGCCCCGTGGGGTCAGAGCCGTGAAGCCTTGCTGGGCAGCTGTACTAGGCCGCATTCGGGCAAAACATGGGCCAAGCCCTGTGGCTGCTGACACTGCCAACTGCATGTGCGTCGCTGCGCATCTTTGCCAATCACAGGCTCTTTCGCTCGACCACCAACGGCAATAAAGATGCAGAGGAGCGCGCACCTACCGTTTAGACAAACACCCGGTCACGACCGCCTCGATTTTAGTGCACGCCGCGGGATTCTGGAAGCAGCTATACCTGACTGAAACCATGAAGCGACCCGAAAGTGGAGAAAAGAAAGCAACACGCCAGTGCTGGGAATGCCTCAAGCGACGCTTGGTCTGTGATCATACCCTACCCCACTGCAAGAAATGCGTCAAGGCTGGCAAGGAGTGTCCAGGATACGACCAGCAGAAGCCGTTACAGTGGGTGGAGCATGGTAAGGTGACCTCGAGACGACGGAAGAGAGATGGCCTGCCCAAAGTGTACACGATCAGACCAAGAGATCCTGAACCCATCGCGCCAATCATTACCAACCTCCCTGTGCCCTCTTTCGAGGACTCCAGCAACTCTGGCTCGACGGAAATCATCGCCCAAGATGCCGGTATTGATCTCGAACAAGAAACGCCTCAACATTCCCGGCATCTCGGCATCTCTGACTCTCAAGGAACAGTAGAGGCGGTTGAACTCTACAAAAACCAACTCGCAGCCATGCTAGTCCATGACAAGAAAGCAGCATGGTGGCATAGTATGACAACCGCAGAGCGAAATCAGCACATCACAAATATGGCTGTAGAGGCCGCTGCAGGAATCGTGGTCGGCCAGACGATTTTGCGCATTGGCAGTCAAAAGAACATTAAGGCAGTGGTTGAAAGAGGCCAGGCCTGGGAGGCCGCGATGCTGCTACAGTCCGACAAAGATCCACTTAAGAAGCTAAAGCAACTCTAATTCAAGAGCAGCCAAGCCGCCACCATTTGACCCGGTCTGAGCTGCCCACTCCCTTTGCGCAAGATCCTGTACGGACAGGAACAACAACTTCGCAGGGAGCACGCACTTCCAATAATTAAAGCACAGATATACACCTACTTCGCCCTAAGACTTTAACAAGTACTCTGGAATCTTGTTAGTTTTTGAGTACATTATGGCGTCTCACATTTATTATTCGGTTGTTGCACTTTCGTGGTTGTAAGAACACTCTCTAATGAGCCCTTTACCTCCGTTTCCAATACAATACAATCGGCCGCGTCGAGTGTCTCGCATCAGACCTCGCCCTCAATTGTTGCCGTGAAGACAATACGCGTGAAAGGCTGGATCGAGCAGCTTTCCAAGCCAGTTTCAGCCCGGACGAACGATCTATCCCCGCCGTTGCGCCCATCTCTGAAGCGGAAGCGTGTGACGTCTGCGCCCGTAACCTGTACAATGTCGGCACGCACCACCAGTCCCAAGCGTCCGAGGCGCGATACTGATACCGAAGTCCTGCCTACCCACAGCGTATCTGCGGCCGGCGCGGCTTTAAATACGAGCGCGCTCATGCTCAATGAGAGGAATACCTTCAGTCCGCCTAGCAGCCAAGCCGGCACCAGAAGCCCTTGTTGAGCGAATAGCCTGTCCCGCGACAACATTGCTGTATGGGCTTCCACATCTCCTCCGATAACGGAACCGGGTTCAGGGCTGAAGACACCGCCGCCGCGGAGAGTGAGGGATGTCATGGAGCAACTGGAAGACGGGCTGGACGGCAGTTGGATACTGGGTTGGCTGCAGGAGCCAATCGAGGAAGACCCAGGACTTTGGATACCAAAGGATTGGGCGTCATGCTTGGGACCAGAGCACGGCGCGTAACCTCTCGAATCCGGATGTTGGCAGGACAGCAGTTGGATACTGGGTTGGCTGCAGGAGCCAATCGAGGAAGACCCAGGACTTTGGATACCAAAGGTTTGAGCGTCATGCTTGGGACCAGAGCACGGCGCGTAGCCTCTCGGATCCGGATGTTGGCAGCGAGGAGCGTGAAAGACTAGAGTATGTGTTGCGTAGGGTGAAAGGGTCTGGCTGAATGTGCGAGTGTGCCAGTCGAGGGGTCGCGATCAAAACGTGTGGTGCATGGACGTGATCCAGCCGCTGGTGCAGCTCGCGATGAGGCTTGAAGGGGCAGGGAAGTTCAGGCTTCAGAGCATGTAAGCGACCCTTTGCTTAATTGCTAGCACTCAATGCTGATCTCCGAGCAGACAGTCCCAGGCCATCGCTACTGAATTCCTCCATCCCCGAGGTCTCGAAAAAACCCCGCTTCCTCAATCGTAAAGCCGACTTCACACTCTTCTCCTCCCGCATGCCATCCCAGGCTTTAAAGGCCTACACAATCTCCATGTCGANGATGCTCCGACGAGACATGTACAGCTTAAGTGCGCTAGGGTATCCTGCTGATTAGGTGGAGCCGCCAGACCCGGACCTACCAGCGCCATCGCGATATTGGTGTATCTACTGGATCGATCAGGTCAATAGCCTTCTCCCATGACTCGGCACAGCTCGCGTTGGCGTCGGCCGACTGGACGGTCAAGATCTGGTAGCAAGTGGCTGGGGCGACTGGGGCTAGTTAGTCTTGCTGGCGCTTCACAGCACCGCTGGCGGGACACGATCTAGCGACGTTCTTCCGCCAGCCTAGACGCACGGACTTAGTGCAGATGCGAAGTGCTAGAGAGATCTATGCCGAGTAACATCTAAGGGCTACGCGGGTGAAGATTATATAATACTACTACTAAAGTATTCTATCACCGAGCGGGCCACATCACCGAGTGTGCCACTTTCTCTTGGCATCGCGAACTTCACGTACGAAAGATAATGTCTCAATAATAGAACGCGATATTAACTTAGTAAGAAGGTAGGCTTACTCTAGCTGTTTAGGCTTATTATACAGGCTAGTTTAAGAGTATTTAACGCGCTGCAGCAGCCTACAACGTCCATTATTAGTAGATCTCTTAGCGGCTTTAAGGGATTAACTTTCAACCTATAACACAGCTAAATTACTAGAAGCTAACTAAGTCTAAAGAGTAAACTATCGTACGATATATTCATAACCTAGACTCGTAAGGATTTGCCCCCCGTCTATATAAAGTATTAGATATAGTAGAGAAACTGTAACGGCGTAGGCAAGACTACTCGGATCAGTATCGGCAGTAGCGTCACTCAGAGGCATATGGGAGTGCGTGGGACATCAAACGAGCCTTGATTCGAATAGACACCTATAGGCCTTGTACGAAAGGATATCAAAAATCCACCTAACAAGCTATCATAGAGATTGGGTTTATATAGTCGTTTTTCCCACTAGGCTGAATCGTACCCTAGTTCGTGTAAGGGGCTGCGCTCCGGGGAGCAATCACGAGGTATACAAGAGCTTGTATTCGATAAGGAGCTATCTACTTACTTGCGTTGTGTTTATTTGCTTGTCAGAGAAAGGTTATGCCGGAGTATCTGTGCGCGTTGTCTGAGCGCGCTGTTTAAGCGCTGCTTGGTCTGAACGTAGTTCAGATGGTGCGCGCGCAGGTTAAGCCGAGATTCCATCGAGGAGCTATCCAAAGGGCGTTCAGCCCGTTACAGTAGTATCGACTTAGTGGGCTGGATGCCCACATCCACTACATAAAGAGAGAGACTACGAAGAAAGGAGCTCCACAGTCAAGGGCTGAGGCAGTCAGAATCTGGCAGAACTGCTGGAGAGATCTCTCGCAACTTAAGATCCAAGCCTAGATTGAGCGAATCTTTATACATATTCAAAAGATTATTGTCGCAACCTATGCAAGGTTGCAGAAGCAATGACCTCAGCTGAGCCGAAGCGACAAGCCGAAGCGACAAGCCACCGTCATTGCTTCTGGATGCAGGACCTCAACAATAAAAAGCAATGGCTATACACCATAAATAAACGAAGATAGTAGATAGCAGAAAATACAGACCAATTTTTCACTGCACCTACGCGTGCAACAATTATTAAGCTACAAGGTGGTAATAAGCATATAGAGGGAAGAGATAAGCTTTGGCTAAGGCGGCCGTACTTCGGCTAGATTATCCTTGGTAGACAGAACTTTTGAAAGGCACCTCCGTAGCTTAGAAGCTTATCTCTTTAGTGAATACAACCTCTTGTACACCTCGCGATTGCTCCCCGGAGCGCAGCCCCTTACATTGCCCAAGTTACTGTCCTATTGCACACTGTCTCTCTATCTGCGAAAACCAACCAACAAGAAGCTTGACACCCGGAGTCTTATATTACATCCACTCGAGCTATACTCTTAACACTCAGATAGAGTACTTTAAGGCACGTTATAATCAGATATTAAAAAGAGCAAGGTAGAGATTTAGTTTAAAATAAGTGAATAGATGGTTGCATTGTTGAGACATGACGCGTTATAGTATCGACGTTGACGCGCTGGTGGGGCGTGTCCGACTCGCTTGTGAAACACGTCATCTAACAAATAACAATTCCATCTGCCAGGGCGGTTAGGGCTTCTAGGCCTGTATCCTAACGTCATCCTTGCTTATCTGGCGGTGAGAAACTTCCCGCCCACCGAAATGACTCCGGTAGGGTCATGTACTATCATGTTTCGGACCTAGGCTCCATCAATAGTGCTGAGTGAGATACGAATCAGGCTCAAATGACCGAATACGTCGGAATTAAGCACGGGGACTGGTGCAATTGAGATCTTCCGGAAAAGCGTGATCAGACTGAATGACATGAAGCCAAGTATTTCTTAGAAAGTTATAAAAGACTGGTTCAAGCGGTTGTAACCATTACATTGGACGTCATGTTGGATACTTTTCTCTCTCGTGTGTACTGATCAGTACAGCAGTATCCAAAAAAAATCTTTCAGAACCCATCACAACGCAGCAACCATCCGACCGTAGCAGAGTGATGATGGCGCCTCGCAATAATCTTCACATTACTATCGCAGCTCTGGTACTCCTACCCTCTCTTGGAATGAGTAACACCTTGCCATTTCTTGGGAAGAATGACGATGCCAATTTCCGTCCGCGTGCGGGTGTCTACGATGCTAGTTTGAAGCTTCAAGAGAAACTGAATGAACTCGGAATCCCGATTGGTGGATCCCAAATCCAGCTCAAAACCACCCGTTCATCCGCAAGATTTAGTTCCAGCCCTCACAAACAACTTATCAAGCGCACCACTCACGCCGGAACCGTACCTTTGGAAACGATCGAACTTGGAAGCCGTTATGGTATCGATGTGCAAGTCGACGGAGAAACATTTCGGTTAATGGCGGATACTGGCAGTTCTGACACTTGGTTGCCGTCCCAGGATCTCAAATGCTTCGATGATAAGACGAAGGAAGTCCCTCAATCACAATGCAATTTTACCAAGCTCACACCTCCTACATTCTCAGGTGGTCAGATTCCAGACCGGCACTTAAATATCACCTACGACAATGGAAACTCGTATTTGGGGACTGTTGGCTATGAACCTGTCTCGATTGCAGGTTTTAACGTGGAAAGACAGGTAGTAGCCAAGGTTAATATCGCTAAGCAGCCTACAACAAGTCCAGGTGGTTCGCACGGAATTTTTGGCCTTGGCTTTCCTAACACCACTTCTGTCTATCCAGGATTAGATCCGACAAAAGATAATGCATCTTATCCTAACCCTCACAACTCAATTCCGTACGATCCATGGATTATCAGCGCATTTAAGAGCGGTGTTATCAAGAAACCAGTTTTCACGCTCGTTCTCGGGCCCATAGGCGGAAGAGATGGAGAGAATGCTGGCACCTTGATCATAGGAGGGGCTGCACCACCAAGTTCAGTGTCATATAGCGGAAATGTCAGCAGTGCTCCGCTCAGAAAATACGGCCCTCCCTATCGCAATTACTGGTGGGACATCGTGCCAGACGGCATGACAATTGGCGACCAGTTCATTCCATGGACCGAGCCGGGTGCCGACAGTGAACCGTTAGCCTATAGTGTAGATTGTGGTAGTGACTACTCATACGTTCCACAATCAACCATGACCCCATGGCTGAAAACGTTTAGTACACCAACCCTTGCTGACAGCCGTGGCTACACCTATGCATTGTGTAATGCTACATTTAGTTCCGTAGCTGTTCGCATTGGTGGAAAGGATTTTCCATTTGAAAAATCATCTTTGTTGGTGCAGCCACCATATGGTGCAGTTGATGGTAGCCCAGGTTATTGTTGGACAGGAATTCAACCACATGGCTCATTTCTAGGAGGAACTTTTCTATATGGTGTGGCAGCTACATTCGACATGACCCAGGGCTCAGAGAAGATTGTATTTAGCAGTGTCCTAAGTCAATAATACCTCAATAAAATGCACTACGTTGGTTTAGTCAGACAGCTAGCTATCTTTGATCCGAGATTTCTTAGCGAGTCTATTAACTTGAAGGTTGAAAAGAAAGAAAAGTTTGCTAAATTAACCTCCCCCCCCCCTGCGTAGCGAAAGACCCCTGCGTCGCCCTTTCTCTACAAGATATTTGTAGTTGAAAATCTTGCAGCACTATCTATAAGTAATTCTCTAGCTATCTTAGAATATATACCCTAAAATTACATAGTATTTATTGCTACGTTACCTAGTTTGCGATAGACGTATGATAGCTGTGCAACACGACGGCTGCTACAACAACGCTAGCTTTGTAACGGCTCAGTGTTACAAGTAACAAGAAGGATTCTCTCCTTGACAAGCGATGAGATGGCGGAAGGCCTATAGACGTCCACGTCAGAAGGTAATAATTAACGCGGGGCGCTGATCACGTAATATAGCATCTCGCTAAGACAGGATATCTAGAGATGCCAGTTCCTTAGGAGATGCTAGGACATCTAGAGATGCCAAAGGCATTAGAGATGCTAGAGGCTTAGCTAGATGCTAGGACTAGAAGTAATAAGGATATAAAGATAGATAGATTTTATTATTTACTCTTATTATAGTTAACTTAATTATACTTTCTTACTAGTTACTTTACTATCTTAAACAATCCAACGGCAATTTCACTGCTGATTTCGGTAGCTTGTAACACCGTTTATGGATGCTAACTTGCCATAAAACCCCCCTAATTGTGCGGGCAGTGGCCCGAGTAAAAACCTCTCCAGCTTTCCTACCTTAGCTAGCGTAGGCGTTAAATAAGTGCAAGGGCTAATTTAGTCCCTTATTAGGCATGCTGCAGCATGCCTATGACCTGACTTATTTTTTTAAATACTATAAGTGAATGTTAACCGAATTCAAGATCAGACTGCTGATGAAGTACTAAAGGCCCTCTCCTCCCCGTTTGCAGCAATACAAACTAGGCCTTCTTTTCCTTTTCTTATTTCTTTTATAGCCTATATTCTCCTTTAAACCTAAAGTCTTGTTGTGTTACTCTTATTTCCCTTTACACTTAGCCTTAGATATCTAACTATAGGTGTATGCTCTACTTCTATTAGCTCTGCGTGTACTTGCTTTACCTCTCTCTTACGCTTCTTTTTTACATATATTGTGCGACATGCTATAATACTTATCTATTAAAAATTCTTCTAATAACAGCAATTACTCTGCGTCTAATACAGACTATAGTGTAGAGCTAGATATAGATCTAACAGACGTAGACGAATTTGCCAATAAAAACGAAAAGAATAAAGTATAGGTCTTCCCTAACAACGATTATCCGCCTAAATACTACCTTTAATAACTAGAGAATTTTAACGAATAACGTGTTGGAGATCTAAGCTACTTAGCTGATCTCTAATAGAACTAATCCATCAATCTCTAATCTATGTTGGGACGATACCGATCCCTGACCCAATTCAACAACGTTACCCTGAACCAACTCAACGATCGATCCCTGATCCAAT
>NW_006912286.1:0-36874 GCF_000523435.1 Bipolaris zeicola 26-R-13 | reverse complement strand
TGTTGAGACATTGTTGCTTAAGGTGAAAGAAGGTATAGTCTTGGCAAAGGTGGCCGCTTCGCTTACCCGGCCGCTTCGCTTGCCGCTCACGTTACTCGATGTATTTTGTGGCATGAACGTACATACGACACTGACTGAGTTGATGCATATGCAACGGAGTGCTTGTTTTTGCTGTCAAGTTTGCTAATTTAATACTTAATTTGAAATGCATATTTGCGGGGTATTTATGTTACAATGATTAATGTGGTTCGTAATGCATCTCATGATGCTTCCGAACATGCTTAGATGTAGAATGATGCACTAGCCTGTCTTGGCCATTTCTTTTTCCCTTTCCCTTCCAACTGCGCTATTGACTCCTTCTCTCTTGTTTCCTCTCATCAGCTTCATTTTGGTCTGCGCCCTCATCATGCTTGGCCAGCAGTCCGGGAACAGGCTCTGCCGGCATTTCATGGATGCAATCTCGACTGCTCAGTTCAGGCACCGCCCTGCTTTCGTACAGCTCACTTTTTCCCTGCTTCCCCGGAAGTTCCGCAACTCTCAGAGCGTTCGATTCCAGTTCCGAAGGGGGCTGCATCTCGTATCTTATTTTCTCGTTCGCCGCTGTCTCGACAGCGTCATGTTGTGTAATATTCTTGCGCTTTCTTTTCCGCATCACCAACCATGCACATACACCGAGCAGAGCTACTCCAACTACACATCCGACAACTATTCCAGCTATCGCGCCAGTCGGCAAACCACCCTTCTTCTCAGCGGCTGCTCTGCTTTCTGATGATGCTATCGGAATGATTTCTGGGTCTAGCTTGTCCCATTTTGCCGCGCTGACGTTGAAAGTTCCTGACTCAAAATCCACGCCAATGTACGCTTCCTGGAGAAAAGCTCTGCCGATTGCGTATTGACTGTCATTGTCAGCCCTGCGGATCGGGAAATAATTGGTCTCGTTGACAAAAATCGGAAAACCTGCTTGCAAGTCGAAAGCAGCATATGGAAGTTGAATAATGGTACTGTTGCCGGATATGGAGATGTCTGAGCCAATCGTCATTGTCACAACGGGGTTCATCGACCGAAGTCGGTCTCTCTGAGCGTCTGACAAAAGATAACGCCCAGATCCTTCATGGTATTGCAACCCAAATGCAGACTCAAAGCGATCGCACACCGACTTGGGGAGCCATAGTTCAGGAATTGACGAGTCGAGGGGCGCAATAATTCGCTCGCTGTTAACTAGAGATAGTGTGCCGTTCAAAGTGCCGGTCGCTACAATGTCGTGTATAGAAACTGTCAACGCTCTGCTCATGTCGGTGTTGATGTTAACAGTAAGTGGTTTTGACGCACGCGAGCTGTCATAACCTCCAAGCACCAGACTTGCTGGCACCTTGGTACCCCGATACGGAGCGCCTGCTTGGTAACCGTACGCTACGCTCGGTATATGCCCCCCATCTCTTAAAGCGACTAGGAACGATGGTGAGTTGACTGTTGTGGAGTAGTTTATCGACAATGGCAAAAGGCCGAGTTGCCCTACCCAGAAGCCGGGCGAAGCGTATGCAGTGACAGGAAATTTGTCAAGCGAGATATTCCCTACTTTGACGTCGTCCAGCCCGACAAATCCATTGCCCGTTATACCACGGACTTTCTCAAGCCCCAGTTCGAAGAGATTGATGGCCTGCCAGGACGAAGACATGTTTGGCTGGAAGCCGGGACTTGGACTTTGTTGAAAAGGTGCTGCACCGCGAGAGCTACCACACGCTCCCGCATCGGCTTGGATTCGCGAACACTCTTCGCCGATTGGTAGCCACACGTTCTGCGACTGAAAAGATGGGAATACTTCAAACGTTTGTGGTGGCGTTCCCACTTGGACTGAGAAGCTGTCGTTGTCAGCGCACTGAGCATGCGAGTGCCTTTCACAGCCTGGTGGAACGTAGTAAGTACCCTGTCCAGCTCCCATCGTTCCCATACCAGCGTCCCGATCCCGCAAGAGAGAGTGGTTTCGCCATCTGGCTCCTACCCGCCTCGCGGAACGCTCACGCTCGCAGAGGCCGAGTGTCTTGGAAAGTATGCAAGTAGTATGGAAATTGTCGAGGTCTACAGAGGATGGTGGAGTGGAATGGCAGGACAGCGGGCTGAGTCTAGACAACAGTACTAGCCACGCCACCCCCAAAGCCCTGCATCGGGTGTGCATGTTGAGTGGACATTAACGGGAGCCTCCCTGCTGTTAGAGAGTACGCAGATCGGACGCCTAACCTACGCTTGCAATAAAATCTTATTGCATCCTGCCTCATTGAGGCAATGCATATGCATACAGCCAATCATAGTCCCATCGCCGAGCCTGCGCCAAGAGCACAGCTTTGGGGGCCAACTTCGAGGCTGAGCCACAACACACAAAGCTGACATGGGATTCGCTGCGCAGAATCAAGCTCTCAGATTGATCTTCTGATCCTTCTGATCCTTCTGCCTTGCTTTTCGTTTCCGTATTGTCGGGCGCCCCTCCTCTTTATCACTCCAACTTTTGGTGGCTGTAGACCCTAACTTCTAGCCTAACGGTGACAATGGCGAGCGCTTTCATAATACTCGTCTACTCATGCTTAATTGGTAATAAACATAATCTCCATACTTACCTGAAGCTGACGAGCATCTTTTAAATAGCTGTGTGTGCGGCATTCACCCACACTGTAGACAACATCACAACTTCGTACACTGTACCCAAGACAACGCTGCCGCCCACCCTACGCAACACAACGGCTCCCCCAACCTCTACAGGACCATGTACAGAAACTACCACAGAGTACTATATGCCGTCGTACTCGCAGATCGTAGAGACTATTACGGAAACAGCAGTGCTCACCATACTGATGCATGTCACTCCCTACCCAAACGGTACTACAGCCACTCGTTATGAAACTGTTCGTGATAAGGCCATGACAACGAGCGATGAGGTGATGATCGCTTTCCCAACCGATGAATCCACCACCGATGAACTCACAGCCACCGCATCCACAACTGAAGAGTACGTATTTCAGAAAAAAAAGACAGTTTAGGTCAACTAACATTGCCAAGTCAGTACAAAGTCTCTAATAGCACCACAACGTATCCCACATATTCAATACCATACCCCACGAATATGAAACCATATCCAGTACCAGGTTTTACGACAAAATCTTGCTCATTTACATCGACCTCCGTCATTACTCTACATCCATACATTCCTCCAACATCCGAGATCGTAACCGCGACAGCAATCACGGTCTCAACTCTCTTCGACTATGACTACCTTACTCCGCATATCCCTATCGTAGATCCTACATCAACAGCGTAAGTGAAGTTTCAGTAGTATGATACAAAAGATTGATCAGATATGCAGTAAGCCAAATCCAGGCTTGGATTCTCCACCAACCCCTTCAAAGACTCCACCAGTCACCACGAAAGATAGCCCAGCCCAACCCGGACCATCGCATGTACAGCCTCCGAACCCACCAGCACAACCACAGGAGTCCCCGGAAGGTCCCCCGGAAGTTAAGCCAGTAGACCCAACACTTTCTAAAGTAGGTGTGAAACCACCCATTACCGGTGCGCCAGGGCCCCAACCTACCAATGACGCCACACCTCCACCAGTTGTCACATTGCCAGGAGCCGGTCCCATTGTAATTGACCCGTCGCGATCTGAAATCGTGATCAGCGGAACCACGACTAGATTCAATCCAGGCCAACAAACGACTATCAACGACGTGCCAATTTCCCTTGACAGCTCCGCCGGGTTTGTCGTGGTTGGTGGTACCAAAACAATTGGACTGCCGCCGCCAATGACCCCAGCACCCATCGTAGCACCCGTTGTTATTGGCGGTACTACTGTGGACATAGATGATATAGTGCCGGGACTGCAGCCTGGCCAGATGACCACTATCGGAACCAATACCATCTCGCTCGACGAATCTAGCTCTTTCCTTGTAGTAGATGGCACGCGTTCTATCCCGCTAAACCAGGAGACATCCATACCCAGTACTTCCACACTCGACGTTAATGGAGTACCCATCCATGTGGGACAGCTCGCGACAGAGCTAGACGTTGGCGAAACAACTGTCATCGGAAGCATAACTGTTTCACGTGACGATACCGGCTTGATCGTTGGTACTACTACGATTCCTGTCCCTACGAAAACAGACGAGATAGTCGTCGGTGGTACGACTATATCTCCCGATGCGCTCCCATCCGGCTTCTCCTTTATACCAGCTGCATCTAGTGGCGGCCTACTACTTCCCAATGGCGACACACTATTGCCAGGTGGAGAGACGACGATCGATGGTATGGAGATTTCGCTTCTGCCGGGAGAGACCCCTGTTGCAGTTATCGAGGACTCAATATCCATTACGGCGACCGAGACTGCTGAGAGTACTACTTCAACATCATCCTCTTGCAGTGGCCTGACATGCGGTCAGCCGACTAGGACTTTGACCAGCCCAACAGGAGACAATACCGCAGCTTCATCGGCAGATGTGTTAGTGAGTGGGAGGTGGTCTGACTTTGTTTTTGCGAGCATGTTTGTTGGCGTTTTTATTCATTGGGCTTGATTGGTCATTGGTGCATGATCATTGGGATTGAAAACATAATGTTTTTGTATGATAATGAGGTTGCATTTTACGTTCAATATTCTTTTTCAGAGGGGCAACATGGTTTTGGTTATTCAAGGAGCAGAAAACTAACTGTATTACGCAGGGCAAGAAGGTCCTGTCAAATTGTGCATATTGCACAAAATTATCAAATATAAATAATGTGTCGCAACTTGAGGTATCTCAACAAAGGCTGTGGGCATGAGCTTGTGGTTGAGTCAATGTTTACTGCTAAAAACGAGACTTCTGAGAAAGGGCTGGTAGAAGATAGGTAGCGGAGACTGCCAAGAAACAATAGAGGTTGAGATTCGAATTGAGTCCCTCAGTGCGCACTTGCAGCGACAGTAGCCAAGCGCTGACAGAATGGAGTAGCGGTCGATTATCTGCAGCACCAGTATATAGATAGCGTCGCAACACTGACAGAACAACATGGTCCGTATTTCGAGGAATGATACTCGTCAAGATAGTAATGACCGCATTCAACACCCATACTTGCACAGGTGGTGGGTTGGTCGGTTCAAGATCAATCACATCTTCTCCCATGCAGAATATGAAGCAAGCCAGGTTCCGAGTCAACCCATCTAGTTTTTCGAGTCGCAAGACAGCGTCTCTAGACAAAGTCAAAAGAAAACGCGGGTCAGAGAAGCGCGACGGATATGTTGCAAGTATATAGAGAGAAGGGCTGTCCGGAGAGGGCGGTGCGCAAGCGACATTGTCGTCTTGCTCAAATCACGCATTTTTCTTCGTGGTGGGAGTTGAAGGCCCAAAATGTAGAGTTTAGCACTGTGCCTGGAACACAGCGCTCGTTAAGGAGTCAGATTTCTGGCTCGTTCTCCCGGCCATTAAAATTGCCAGGCGCTGAAAACATAATTCCAGATTCTGGTAGCGGATGATATGAAACAGCGACTTCCATACGATATTTTGAGTCTCTTTTCAAATAGCCTCGCCATGAAAAAGGGCGATATCTCGTGAAACTGAAAAGGACGACGGGTGTGAAGCATTATATTGCGGTGATCTCTTTTCATGAAATTCCACGGGTGGTGGTCGTATACAACGTATATATTCGAAATTGGGACGGAGAATATTTGTAGCAGACATGTTGCTGGTTCGAAGATAAAAGTGTAGTCATGGAAGGTGTGTGAAATATAGGCGGAAGGCTGGTGGTACTCTGATGCCTCCAAGAAGCCGCTATTTATCCCCGCTAAGCCCTTGGATGGCATTTTCACTCCACTCAAATTCTTTTACTCGTTGAGACTGTCGTGCTGTTAGGACTTCAATTGTTATAGCCTTCTTAATTGTCGTTTGGTCAAGCAAGCTTGGGAACAATCAGCCCAACCACGCGACATCTACTCATCCAGCAAGATATGGGTACCAAAAAAAAGGAATGCTTGCGCCAAACACAATGAGTCGTTATCATATTTGCTTGCTCATTGTGAACAATGCATCGCGATAACAGACGTCACACGTCAGCCGTCCTGCACGGACCCCAAAATGTTTCGAACAACGGTATATACCGGTGTTAGCTTTACTAGAAATGGTATGTAGACCTGGAAGATGGCTGACGATAGTTTGGGTTGTTGTTTTAGATTGCCGGCTGCAACCGGATCGAGGGAAGCTTGCGATAATCGGCACCGTTCTGTGTAGACATCATCCCTTTGACCAAATCCCGTCGCAACTCTTGACTCAACGATTGGTTTCCCTTTGGACATCGTCAACGATGGAACAAGGCGAAGGAGTTCGCAACAGAAGGTTGTATCTATGCCCAGAAACTACCAGTCGGCCTGTACAAGATCTTATCCGAGAGTGCCCCAGGTGTGGAGGTTTTGTATTTTATTGCTGTGCATGCAACAATCAATCTCTCTACGACCTTCGCAATGAACCAACGCCCATTCCCTGTCATCACTTCCGCATCATATTCACTGATGGCGCGTGCAAAAACAACGGAAAATCCACAGCCAAATCCGGGATTCGTATAGCATATAGCAGTAATACTGCAGGCCAACTGTCTATAGCTATCACCGACATGCTGGACAACTTTGCGGTCCGATCAAATCAAAGAGCAGAGCTTCTCGCGGCAATAATTGGCCTAAGGACACTTTCAAGTACCTTTACTAGAAAAAACAAGAAGGAACAAAGATCATGGATTGTGGCGCCCGACTCCGCGTATGTGGTCAAGGGAATAACCAAATGGCTACGAACATGGAGGGTATGTATATTTCAACAATCTGCAAGGAGTCGCGAAAGGGAATCTTGTGATTGATCATGTAGCGACAGAATTGGCGCACATCTAAACGCAAGAAGCCTGCAAATCTCGATCTATTCCGTAAACTCGATACCTTGATCAAAAGACTCGATGCAAAGAACACCAAGGTAAGTTCTCACTGGCAAAGGCACCATGAGTGTATACGACACTAAAGCTGTTCTAGGTTGGATTTTGGCATGTTCCAAGGGAGCATAATCAACTAGCTGATCGGCTTGCAAAGGCCGCTGCAGTCAATGGTACTGTAGCCACAACATTGGACTCAAGTACGTGACGCGGAGGTGAACGGCTTTTTCATTTTCGTGGGTATCGTGAACGCTAGCTTTCATAGATAACAAGGCCAATCGGACGGATGATGACTCTAACAGATCACCATTGTCATCTTTGTCAAAGATTTGACGCATCTCATTGTTGTTGGCGCACAATGCGATCACCGGCGCCTGGTCTCCAAGTACATTGTGCGTCATGCTGTAATACCCTTTGAAAAGAAAATAGAAATGGCTCAAACTATGTGCATTGTATTGTTTCTGCTATCTCTGTCCTACCGCAGTATCAACAATGTGACGACACAACCTCCCAGGTCTGTTCTATCATAAAGAGAACTTCGTACGATCTATTCTTTTTCACACCCACCACCAGGGTATTCGGGTATTAATTGAAGAGACACATTTTTACTCATTAAGAATTGAAAGACGCCTACAAACTATGGGGTACCCGATAACTTGTTACCGTCAGCCAACCAATACGATGTGTTTCGAAGATCGTCGCTACGACAAGCTTTTCTTCGCGCGTGGTCAACGCACACAATGCACTACAGAAGAGCTCTGGCCACACCGATTTCCGGGTTCGTCTGTTCCAGATTGGTGGCTTCACTATGTCGGCGTAGATAGGCTAAAGGTCTGCCGGTGCAGTCATCCTGCACGACATCGAGAGAAAACCTTCCGCCTTATCAAAGAATGGCCAGAACTGGAAGCAAGCTTGAATTTTTACATGGACCGCATGAACTACAAGACATGTACTGTAGCTGAGTATATCAATTATCAGCTGAAACGCGAAAAGATATGGGAAAGCGCCGGAATATATGTCCGCTGTTTCCACTGGGCCGATGTTGCACGTATATTCGTGTGTCGTTGTACTGGAAGTCATGGTTGCACGTACAGGACTCCCAATGACCCAGTACAATTGGAGCAATGCGCAGAATATTTTCTTCTTCACCGAGATGAAATAACAGTGTCGCAAGAGAAGTGGGAGGGTTATAATAAAGATTTGCCACCCCCTTACGCACTCAAAGCACAATCCGAATCGAGATATTCTCATAAGCAATACCAACGTCTGAATCAAAATGGACGTACTAGCAAGGTATCTCAGAGGGTTCCGAAGCCGGAAATGGGAATGCGCGGCAGTGCGAAGCCACTGACACCTCGCTTCGTAGGACCGTGCAAAGATGGTGCAGCAATGCAGCAAGAGTCAGAGATGCCTCCACAAGTTTGGCAGCATGCCCGCCCCTCTTTGTGGAAAAATCCTGATGGTATCTCTTCATCAGTAAGCACGCCCTTGGGTACGGCGTTTTTCGCTTCATCGGAGGAACCTCGTGTACCGGCAACTGCTCCACTGGAAAACCGACCCGCTCCTTGGAATAGCTCTGATTCTGGCTATTTGTCTACAACTCAAAATCAAGGAAAACGAGATGTAAGCGCTAGGGGCATACATAGCCGTTCTAAAAGCCATGAGCCAGATCATACCCGGGCGGGTAGTGCTTTTGACATGCGCTCAATGCATAGTGGAATAGGAACTATCCCAATTAGTAAGTTATCTCCAAGCAGTTCTCGAAGCTCTTTGAAGTCTAAGCCAACTATGGGTATCCCGGATGCGCATGAGCAACAGAATGCCGCAGATGGTTATACCCCTACTACTGATATATATTTTCGCATGGCGGACGAGGACGAAACTGACATCATCTCAGTGTATAGGAAGTCCAGCCCATCCTCCACCACCAGCTCTCAAAATTTGCCATTCTTTTACGAAAACTACTTGAACGACAATAGCCACAAAGAAGCAGTCCAGAAAGACATTACAGAACTATCACCAGAAGCCTACTACACTAGCGATAAGTACGCGATTCCAGCTGGCCAGGATAACCAAAACAAAGGATCCAATGTTCATATTAGCGAGCTTCCCGCCGAGACTTCCGCAGCGGAGTTGCCGACAGTTGCGCCACGCCAACGACACACACCGACGCTACATGCCCTCGAGGGCCGCGACTGGAACCCTGTTCCCGAGATGGAGGCAAAGACGACCGACTCGAATGACAAAGGTGAGGAAGTACCGGTCCGCATGTCTAGTCACACTTACAACTCGGGACTGATTGACTCACTCCTCGAACAGGTTTCGAATCTGGGCTCTTCTACGACCCTTGATCAAGACGTACAACTCCGACATGCCACAAACTCATCTCCCAGAGACTCTGGATTTGGTAGTAACTCTGGACATGCCGAAGAGGCTTCTCAGACTTGGAGGTCCGTTTCCCAATCCAATCTCACGTTGGCGGAGCGCATCAAGCAGGATCTGAGGGCCATCTTTGGTACTCAACGCACACCATTGAATGATTTGATTATGATAGAGTTCCCCCACCGTAGTGACGCGTTCAAGTGCTCGTCGGAAGAAGAGTTGGCGGTTACGCAGCTTGCTCTGATTAAAGATCACGTCGGGATCAATGCAGAGGAGGTGTTCAGTCGCTGGAACGCCGATGACGCTGCGCCCAACTGGAATGCAGACGTGATCCAGCCCGCTGTAAAGATATTTATGGGATGGAATCGATCTTTTCGCACGCTCTTCTCCATGTCGCAAGAATCGTTTCTTCGAGTCGTTGCGTGGGGAGAGCTGGTGCGCTTGATGAACAAGTCTTGGACGATGATGCAGTCTCAACCGGGCGAGAAGGTAATGTTCGCCCAGCTCGGACATGTCCATCGTCGGTTCTTCAAGGCCAAGGCTACTTATGATAAGGAAAAGAAGGATTGGAAGGTTAGTCGCTTCGAGGCGCTGGGTTGTGATATGATTGCAGCGTATCTTGTTACGATGACGATAGAAATCGGTAGGAGTACATAGAAGGCGGGTAGGAGTATGAAATTGACTCAGGGGTGGATGGTTCTCACCCTTGTGGTCAGGAAGCAGTGTAATATACAATGATATGTTAGGACACATCAAAAGTTACCAAAAGTTATACTTTCACGATAGCAAAAACCGGCAGTTTGTTGCTTAGGTTACATACGTAAAAAGTACAGTGTTGCCCTATCACCAGACTCTGTGCAAGTGCTCAAGTAATCAATGCTCAGATATTTGCTGAAACACATCGAAATATACATGCAGTGACACAAAAACTTGCTGCTCGTTGTTGCCACACCCTCCTTGATCTCAAGTTATATATTATGGCGATTCTCTAGCCATTTGATCAACTTACCCATCTTACCCTCATGCAGATCCTGGCGACATGTATTATTGTACACGTGCTGAAAAAGGCCGGATAGATTTGTGAAGCTCGACTTGCAGCTTGGGCACCGAAATGGGTACACGCGTCCATACATTGCTTCTAGATCAACACGCTCGAGTAATTCCTGGCGGTACTCCTGATCAAGGTACGCCTTCCATTGGAAAACACATGGCAGCTGACTGATTTCAATCGCGTATGTCGATTCCAGAAACGCAGGTAGCGGCCTCAAGGTGGATGATCATAGCGGGATATGTGGGAAATTTCTTATAGCAGCCATAATATTCAATTGTCCGCTCTAGATGTGTCATTTCATGCTGCGCACCCTGTCAATGTTCATTCAACCAAGGTTCAGTTCAGCTCACACGTTCAAGGTTGCTCGGAGTTTCAAAACGCGTCTCACAAAGCCCACAAACATTCTCGTCCTCGAGGTGATCGAGACACTCCTGCGATTCCGAGCCCCAGATGCGTCCCCTCCCATCGTTGCAGCCGCAGCAAACTACTGCGTGTCTTGTCTGGTCGAGACGTGTGAACGACTTTGCGCGAGTTGCTCCAACAAAGTCGCATGAATCACATGGATGATGGTTGGAGGCGTCACGGCGGTGTTGTCGCAGCGGGTACACCGGAAGTTGGAGCTGGTGTTGTCAGCTTAACCAGACGACAGCAAAACCCAAGATGCACGTAAAACGGACTAGTCGCTATCACTATCCGACCAGAACATAGCGCGCTCACAGAGGGTCCAAGCACGATGTGCTGCTACTATTGGGAATAGCTGAAGGGTAACAGTGGAGTTGTCCTAGAATCATGCGCCCACTTAACCCTTTATTATCAGCGCTAGGTTATTTTAAGGCTGGGGTACTATGCAAAGGTGCGAGGGCCCTCCACAACACGGACGGGAACCGATCTTGTGGTCACGGACTGGCCTGAATGGATGTATCTCGACACATGGCAAGTGTTTTCTAGAACGTCACTTGGTGTTGTTCTTACAGGAGAAGGCCTTTTACCAACTAACCATCTTCACTACTGACAGCTTAATGCTTGTCACGTGACACGTTCAATCTAGATGCGCACAAAGGCATGACAGGTACAGTTGTTCACACACTGCACTGCTATTGTTCATTCACAAGAGCAGCCATGTTCATTCTGGTAGTCGGGATAAATGTAAAATTTAACAAGACGCTTCAGACTGAGGCAGCAAGACTGCCAGTTCCGAGGCACAAGGCGGCAAGAGAGAAAAGTTTGAAAGCGCAGATGAGGAGTCATGAGCAAGATATTGTATCAAAGAGATACATGATTGCAATGAAAACGCATCGAACATGTTTCGTCAATCTTTTTGTAATGTGAGCGATGACGCAGTGTTTCCGCTTAAGCAGAATTCGCACACGCTGCCCACGTTTCCGCCATTACAGTTCCACAAAATTATACTCATGACAGCAACATGGCTCCGAAGCGACAGGATGAAAATAGTCGCTCGTGTGGATTTTCAGTCTCAACCGTAGTTCGCGTGCGCAATAACACTTATTCTGAGCCAGTGACGATAAAGGCATTTGCAAATCCGATTACTCTCGCGTCTATCGCCATGAACACTTTTCATAACTTGTCCAGTGAACGCTTGAAATACGGTAGGCAGTGAAAGAGCGTGACACAATCTCCACGGCAGTGAAAGTGATTATAAAATGAGAAACCCGCTGCTCACTCCTCAACACCAGGCCAAAACGACTCCATCACAACCACAGCTTTTGTCCATCAACACCCAGAGCGAATACCATCATCACTAGAACCTCAGAAGAGATACCCTCGTTCGATTCAATACGGCCATATTTCCACTCAAGCTACAACCGTCGCTTCGCTTCAAGCGCGCTCAAGACAAAATCACGACTTCAACACAACTAACTACACTCGACTCGCTTCCCTTCACTCAAGACCTGTGCAAGATGTCCTTCTTTATTCAACAGCAAACACAATACACGGCTTACTCGGGAAGGGCGATACAACCCACGCCACACCAGCGTTACCATCCACCAGCCTCATGCACCACACAAGCTTCGTGCAGTGATCCTCAAGGATGGCTGGCAGAATCCGCAAAAGACTTGGTCAATGTGAATCCTTCATCCATCGTGCCTGGGATCAGTCCCAAGCAGGTTTGTTCGCCGTCACAAAGATTGCATGGCTTGTATACACCCGGGGATTTTTGGAATGCGAGATGGTTGTCGCCTGTAGAGAGACACGAGCTGTATGTATCTTTCGGTGTGTTTGGTCGCATCATGCAAAGCCATGACCCTAGCTCTTCAGAATATACTACTGCTTTTGATGTGATCAAGGAAAAGAGCAAGGAAATTGCCCAAAAGGAGGCACAATGGTACAGTCAATTTGGCGCTAGAGGGAAGGGGACTTTGAAGGAGCGGACCGAGCGATTCAAAGAGATTCTGATCGAACAGATGCACGAAGTAGACCTTAGGGCTATTTCTCAAGAAAGCAGCGCCGCTTCTTCAACGCAGATTGCTTCGCTAGGACAACAGCCTGGTGCAGGTAACAACACTGCAATCGTCATTGACGATGAGCGAGGCGCCTCTTCAAGCCCATCGCGCGACCAGAAGCGCCGTGCGTCAGAGCCAGAAGCTGGGAAAGACTGCCGACCCGCCAAACGACTCGCACCAGAATTGGACAAGTCAGTGCGACTGGAAAGGCAGGCAAAAGCTGAGGCGGAACACCAGCGATATCTCGCCCAGAAGGAGATGGTTGACCGTATCTACCTCGATGGCGATCGGTCGCGGAAACCAACAGATCCCGTGTGGCAAAAGCTGGCCGCCTTCGATGCCTTCGAGGCCGCGAAGCAAAATCTGCAGCCAAAGAAGAAACGCCGACAGCCATCGCCCGAGGAAGATGAACAAGCATTTTCGGATGTCGACGAGCGCTTCAAGCTTCCATCCCGCGACTTGGCATCATACCCACTGAAGACACCAGACAAGTACATGTGTCTTCACGTCGACTCGGGATGCGGAGGCAGCAAGGACTGCACTTGCCACAACCACAACTGTTGCCGCAACGGCTTTACCCTCCGCCAGCTCGAGGGCGCCGTCAAGCGCAAGTACGAAAGGATTTGTTCCAAAATTGAAGAACAAGCCTTCATCCATGGCAAGATTCCGCGGAAACTCAAGACGTGGGAGAATTGGTACAGCAAGGAGATGCGGGACCGAGACTCGACTCGCATCAAGGCTTGCATGCCACCACTGGAGTGGAAGCCTGACCCGCGCATGGCAGGCGTGAATTCGGCTGCACAGTCCTTGAGAGCTCCACAACAAGCTGCTGCCAAGAAACCTCGTGTGAACCCTCGATCTGCGCTTGGGCAACTGCAAAAGAGGCAAAGGGAAGAGGAAGAGAGGCGGGTGGAGGAAGCGATTTCCCGGGCAACACAGGGGGTTGTTGGGGGCGCGGAAGGGAGTGGG
Organism: Bipolaris zeicola 26-R-13; assembly: GCF_000523435.1. Classification (NCBI taxonomy): domain Eukaryota; kingdom Fungi; phylum Ascomycota; class Dothideomycetes; order Pleosporales; family Pleosporaceae; genus Bipolaris; species Bipolaris zeicola. The sequence continues at coordinate 23,089 of NW_006912286.1, read as the reverse complement.
AGCCAGGGAGCTGAACAAGCTCCCCCTATTATGCTCACGGAGGTGTGTAAGGGGCGTGAGCAGCCAGAACAGACTCCCCTTCAGGTCGAGCATCAGGAGGCCGAGGAGCCAATCTCGACGCCGGAAGAGAATTCCCCCAAGGATAATGGGGATGAAGATCTCGACGTTGCCTTCTTTGGCGAGCCAATATCGATGGCTGAGGGGAATGCCCCCGAGGATGATGAAGATGGAGATTTGGACGTGGAGTTGTTTGGCGAGCCATTAAACGAAGATGGCGACAACGGTCTCAGTTTGGAGCAACCGAGTGGAGGCTTCCAAGCCGGACTACTCGACGCTTCCGAGCTGGCAGATATCCCCGATTCTGCCGTACCGATTTCGTGGCAGGTGTTCGATTTGGCGACGTTGAGCGGAGACACCCAAATCGGATTGTTCAACATTTCTGAGCTGGCGGATATACTCGATCCCGCCATGCCAGTTTCGGGAGATGGCTTCGATGGCAACTTTTTTGAGGACTTTTTCTAAGAGAGGAAGACAAAAGGTGTACGGGATGATTCTTGTACTCAAAGTTTGTCTTTGTCACTGGGATGGTGGAAATGTAGTCAAGTCCTTGAAATTGGCGTCTCACGTATTGCTACGAGGAATTAGTGATCTCTCGATATTATTCATGGTGCTTGTCGTCTTTTGCTTGTTATCACGATCCATCAGTATGGTTTATGATGTCTAAGAGGGGAATTGCTCGCGTGACCACCTTTGCCATGCTTATTCTTGCAACCAGCAGAAGCAGCAGGAACGGCTAACGCGGAATGACATATGACTGAGATGATTGATCTGAAATTCAAGGACGAGATGATATATATGTATATATATATATATACATACGTAGCAGCTATATGGTGTCGTACGTACAAGCGAAGTCGGGTTTGCCGCACCCCACAAAAAGCCACATGGGCGGTGGCGACGCTAGCCGGCGGGCCATGGAAGTCTGTGCGTCAACGCGTCATGCTGTCGTGATTGTACACTATGTCTGCCCATTACTACTCCACACCCTAGTCTACACCTCTTTATTCGCCCTGCTCTATCCTGGTGCGTACACAGTACACTGAATTCCGGCCATTCCTGATTTTGACCGCTACCTGCAATCGTCTTACTCCAACTACACGCAATCTGATCCCAAGTCACATCCCCAACCTTGTCCCACACGACCCGATATCCGATATCGCACGCTCGTCATCAGCTCCGCACAGGGTAAGCAGCCCAAAAGAGCAGGTAACTGTTATTTTTACAGATTGGCGAGACCGTCTTCATCTTGCATAGCAATCGTATTCGTCGACTGGGAGCGCCAATCTTGTTTGGCACTGGTGCAGCTAGGCGAAGGTGGGAAGGTGATACCCGGGCGTTGCCAAGCGGGAGTGTACCAAGCTCCGTCCCGCACCAGGTGTACCGTTGCATTTACCACCAATTGGAGATACCTGCTCGCATCTTACCTCAAACGGAACAAATCCAATATCTGGAAGCCCTGCCATCTGTGTCGTGGTACGTGGCGTTGGAGTAGCCTATGCATAGTTAACCACCAACCCTCGGACTGAGTTGCAATCCATCAATCGTTGCTACGTATCTCACATTCTGCCACCACCGAGGTATCATATCCCGGTACCCACCGCTTTCTGGACCAATGTATTCATATATAGCCAGGGACGAGAGTTCAGCCCCACACACAATGACTCCCCCGTTGCTGAGACTCCCCGCGGAGCTCTTACAACAAATCCTGGGTCACCTATGTCTTTCAGACCTCCTCTCCATAGGTTTGGTAAGCCGGGTGCTGCAAGATCACACAAACCAAGACATTCTTTGGCAACGACTAGTCCAGGCGGAGATTTCAGGGCCTGCTGTGTCCAAGCCCGCGCATCGGACCTGGCGGGAATTGTTCAAGGAGCACCATCCCTACTGGTTTATTGCTGGGAAGAAGTTATGGTTTGCGGACAACGTGCACACTGGAAAGCTTATTGTAGCGCGCTATGATCATCGACTCAACGCAATCGAAGCATATGAACTTGTTGCCGAGCGCCGGGTACCCGAGTCTCTGTCGTGGGACCAGCATCCCGATGCCATTATTCATACCTTCAGTCCTCGCGTGAAGTTGGATCTGAACGTGCCCGTAGTCCGACTGAACAGCAGCGCCTATGAAGAAGGGATCGGACGTGTAGGTCATCGATTGCAGAAGGAAATACCAATGAACCTGTCTCGACACACAGTACTGCGCTCACATCTGCTGCTAACCAGACCTTGGCCTGAGAATATCACTACGGAAGCGACACCTGTATGGCCTCCACTTACAGTGCCCAGTGTTCATCGCACTCGCAACGACCAGTCGCCTTCTGGGTTCACGCAATCTGGACACAAGCCTGGCTTACTCAACCAGCTGTCTACTTCGACATTTAGGTTGCGCAAGTGGATGCAATTTGCGACTCAGTCAATAAGATTTAACATGCGAATTGGCGAGAACATTTCGACGTGGGCGACGCTACCCGAGGAGTGCTACACTCCGACTCGACAAAAGCCATGGCAGGGCATCTGGTGCGGCGATTATGCTGGGCATGGTTGCGAGTTCCTGGTTGTCATGCAGCCTGATAATCCAAGACCTCTTCCAGAACGAGCCGAGTGGGCTCTGCGAGCAGCGGAGCGCGAGGAAAGTGTGAGCAGTGAGGGGTCATGGACTACTGCACCCACCGACGCAGCGCATTCCGATGACGAAGATGGTCAGATGGAAAATGCCGATGATCTGGAAGATAGTGTCTCAACTCTCCAACAGTCATACCACGAACGGGCATCGGAAAGTCGCGGTCAAGGTGACGCACAACAGGACGGCGATGCGGTCTACCGTGGCCGCATCGAAGCCGTCAAGTTGACCGGTGACCCAAACATACCGAGAGGGGAGTATACATTTATTGCACCTGACATTGGCCCGAACGGGTTGCTGAGGGTGGCAAGTGAGGAAATCTTTCAAGGCGCGCGAATTGTGCGCAGTGTAGGGCACATTGCAGCGACAGGATTTCGAGACGGTATGCTTTTGTAAATGCGACATGATGGTGGCGATTACTAACCTAGGGGTCAGATAACTACATGGCATCGCAGCTCATTCTAATATCTCATGACCGGATCGCGCAATACTGGGAGACGTTTGGTCACGTGTCGTTCTACGAGCGAGTAGACATTGATTCATTCACGAGGGTTTAGTGGCTGAGATACGGATGGCTATGGAGTGTAGGTTTGGACGAGTCTCTATATTAGCGTTTCTTTGGTTTTCTTATGGGTTGAATAGATACAATGTCCCTGGTGTTAATGGGTTCTGGGCGCAGTGGAGAGCGGAGGCTGTGATGATCTGCGAGGCAGACGACCCCATTCCATATCGGGACTAGCATGTCGATCCCTGGCCATGCACCCTGGGAACGTCATCAGCCATCACCAAAATTTGGGCGGCGGCGAAAGCGCGGGCGGCGTTTCATCCTCGCAGGTCTCCTTCTCAGCCATACCCGCCTTTTTTGTAGTTATTGATCAGTCACCAGGTTCTCCATCTCTGGCACCCAAATTAGAAAATCCAAAAAAAGTATTCGCACATCCACAAATATATCGGAAGACATGACGAGCCACGAGCAGTACATGCTGCGCGTAACGGCAGGACCGACATACGATGTGTCTAAGCATGAGCCTGTGCCTGTGAATCGCGAGAAGCCAGTGAGCATATCGTCGGACCTTATTGACGCGAAGGTGCATATGCGCATCAAGGACTATCGCGGTACATTTGCCCCTCATGCCCCGCCCATCAGTGACTAACCTCACTCTCCAAAGGACTACCAGAAGGCTCGCCATCGACGTCACCATACTTCTCCACGCCCCAACACCCATACGACCGCTACTCGATATCATTTTCCTTTACCCCGAAGCAGGACATTGCGGGCGACAAGCTCGTGTTTGGAAACGACTTTGACCACCCGATTCGCGACCGGTTGCCGCCACTGTTTGACAAGGCGTTTGGTATCGTCAAGTGGTGGATTGATCCTGGGCTGGATGGCGATGTGTACGCGGACGAGCCGTATCTGTACGGGGCGCTGCTTTCGTCCATCAACGTCTTTCGCATCGGCAGCAAGAAGGACGAACAACCTGGAGACAAAAATTCGGAGGGAGAGGCGCAGACCGAGGGGGATGTAGAAAAGAGCGGCTCAGAAGACGAGGTCGTTGTATACGAAGAGGGCGCAGATGGCGAGGGCGCTGCGGTCAGGAAGGAAAAGGGTATACCTGATAAGGCGGGCGCCCGGCAAAAGTTTTTCCTCACTGAACAGAATCGCAAGGACTTCACCTTTGAGGCAGGCAGGGAGTACCAGTGCGACTTTTTCAACCCTTATCTGGACTTTAACGAGTTTGCGCTAAAGATTGGTTACGGACTGCCGAACATTTCCATGATTAGACATTGGGACGGACAACCGTTGCGGTAAGTGGCTCCTTTCCTAGCAGTGTTTGGATTTGTTTCTTGGGACGTAATCACACGTTAATTTTTTGCTTGGATCGGGATGAGGAGCTGACGCGACCATTCACTAATCAGTTCGCACACACTTAGGTATGTGCTCAAGAATCGCGAGACCAACCAGGAGCTCTTTGTCGTGGTTATTGAGCTGCTGCCCACGGACCAGGCCAAGAAGGGGGGTGTCGAGGACGCAGAAGAAAAGTTTGCAGAGGTCCATGGTAAAGAGGGAGAGAAGGAGGCAGGGAAAGATAGCAAAGACGATGAGCTGGACTAGGACATGACATAGTCATGCATGATGCGCAGGGTGTCTTGGAGGGTATGCATCAGCGCGGCGTTATGGTATTGGAATGCACGATAGATGTACAGGGCTATAGCTGGTTTGGTTGGTTAGCATGGCTAATGGTGGTGTTTTGTTTGTGGTATTGCTGGTGTTACTACTACATGTAATAAGACTGGCCCTCCCCACGGGGTACGGGCAGGCGTCGCTAGTTGTACCCGCTGTCCAATCAACACCATGGTCGGGTCAAGGACACACGCTTGTCAAATCTAAATAGTGTCGAGGGATGAAATCGGGTATTTTTTTTGATATATCGTCACTGTAGGCCATCTTCTCTCATCAAGGCCAATTTTCTTACTTCCTCGACTACGTACTTGTTAGCAGTGCGCACGCCGCGGAGAGGACGGATAAACCCGGGGCTCCGAAGTTCGGCGAGCTGCAACCCCAAAAATTCCCAGGCACATAACATTGACTTCTCTTGTGTCACAGCTTCACAATGGCCGCACGCACGCTGAGGATTGGTAAGAAATCCCCATGCAACACTCCAAACCCCCACAGCCTGTCTGGCAAAGGCCAATTGGTGTATCTACTCCGCCACAACATTAACTACCACAACACCAATCCCTCCCTCCCTCACTAACCTCAACAGGCCTCATTCCCGGTGACGGCATTGGCCGCGAAGTCATCCCCGCCGGTCGTCGCATTCTCGAGGCTCTGCCCTCATCTTTGGGCCTCAAGTTTTCCTTCTCGCACCACGAGGCCGGCTGGGAGACATTCCAGAAGACGGGCGCTGCTCTGCCCGACAAGACGGTCGAGGCGCTCAAGTCCGACTGCGATGGCGCCCTCTTTGGCGCCGTCAGCTCGCCCACGGTCCAGACCAAGGGCTACTCAAGCCCCATTGTGGCGCTGAGGAAAAAGATGAAGCTATACGCAAACGTGCGCCCTGTCAAGAGCGTCCGGGGAGGTCTGCGTGACGTGGACCTGGTCATTGTGCGCGAGAACACCGAGGACCTTTACGTCAAGGAGGAGAAGACGTACACTGCCCCCGACGGCTCCAAGATTGCCGAGGCTATCAAACGCATCTCCGAGACGGCCTCGTTCAACATTGCAGCCATGGCCGGGGACATTGCCCTGCGAAGACAGCGTGTCCGCGATGCTGGTGGCAACTCCATCCACTCCCGCCCCCTCGTCACAATCACCCACAAGTCCAACGTTCTGTCTCAGACCGACGGCCTTTTCCGCGAGACCTCGCGCCATGCTCTGCAAGACGCAAAGTACCAAATGGTTGGCGTTGAGGAGCAGATTGTCGACTCCATGGTCTACAAGCTATTCCGCCAACCCCAGGACTACGACGTCATTGTCGCCCCCAACCTCTACGGTGACATTCTGTCCGATGGTGCTGCCGCCCTGGTCGGCTCTCTCGGTCTCGTTCCCTCCGCCAACGTTGGTAAGGACTTTGTCATTGGTGAGCCCTGCCATGGCTCTGCCCCCGACATTGAGGGCCAGGGCATTGCCAACCCAATTGCTACCATCCGATCTACTGCCTTGATGCTCGAGTTCATCGGTGAAGAAGAGGCTGCCGCCAGGATTTACACTGCTGTCGATGCAAACCTCGAGGAAGGTAAGCTTTTGAGCCCAGACATGGGTGGCAAGGCCAAGACGGATGAGATTATCGAGGATATCTGCAAGAGGCTGTAAACCTATGCTTTTTTCTTGTTTGGCTAAAAGCTTAGTGCATCATGTTCTGGTTTAGTGCAACCCCTTATCGGTTAAGTGGATGCTTGGTCGTGCCGATTAGCTTACAAATTCGGATAATTATAGTTTAGAAATCAATTAGTCCGGAAGCTTCGGGCACAGGGGACACAGCAGTAACGGGCGGTGGGACCCCTTCTGGTGATTTTCTTACACTTCCCCGCAGAGTTATCCTTGGGGTTAACCACTCTTGCTACCAATAGTTAAGCTGTATCCCTGTTTTACCTCGTTTGTTTCTGCAATGCTTCTAGCTTGTTTCCGACCGCATGTCCGTCGCTAACAACTCCATCAATCCTGCAAGCCAAGCCATTACGATTACGACCACAGATACACTGACCAGAGAGCAAGATCAATACAAAGAAGTTCCTACATATAGAAGAATAATCATCCTATGTTCCTTGAGAATGCCAGTACAATCAACTCCATAGATTGGTCCACGTGTATTTGCTTTCATACCCCGCAAGGACATCCCTGTAAGCTGACTTATCATCGCCTATAAGTAAGTGCGCGGTGCTTTAACGGAGATTAAATTTCAATTTCAAAAATTAGTTTTCCAAAACTATGGGAAACTAATCGCAACGTCCTTCCCGTTTTGGAAGCGCTGTTAATGCTCGCTTTAGCATGTTGTAGGTTATACGCTCCAAGAAACGCAACCTTATAAGGACTTGTCTTTTCCAGCATTCATCCTACTCACGCCTCACAGCATCTTCTCACTCCACAGTCCATTCGCTTAAACCACAATCTCTAATCCCTCATTCAATCACAAACTTCTCAAACGTTCAACATGTACGCCTCTACTATCGTTCTTGCCCTTGCCGGCGCCGCTAGCATTCTTGCTGCCCCTGTATCCGACAGTCCTGCTGTTCAAGCAGCAGCAGCAGCCGCAGCCGCAGCTCCAGCCGTTCCTCTCGGCAGCTGCCCAACTTGGGGTGGCATTTATGGTGCCGCTGGCATTAATTCCTGCTGCGTATACAGCGGTGGTCCCGTAAGTCTCCATCCCCTCCGAAAAAGAAAGTCAACCACAAAAAGTAACAAGCTAACACATTCATTTCACTTACTCACAGTCAACGTGCTGCTTCAATGACAGGCCGAACAGCGTATACCTCCCCGAGGTGAATTACACGTACCAATCTTGCCAGTCCATCTGGTTCGCCACCCCGGCCAATTTTCTCACATTCAGCAATTGCAATACGCCCGGCATTAACGGCGGCGGTTCTTGCGCTGGTGTCCCTCAGGTCACGGGAGACCACACATCGTCCTAGAATATTGGTCTATCTTGTATACATTTGAGATGGGAATAGATCGCATACATAGCTAAATCTAATCATTTAACATGCAAGTCTTATCTCTCCTGATCTGGTATTGATTCTATGGTCAAACTATCAGGTGTTATCCTATGATGAGTTTACCATGTGGCGAAGCAACAATCGATGCAAGAAGTGGATGTCTTTGATTGCAAAACAAGATAATATACAAAAAGAACTCAAGGCACTCGCACATTCATCTCTTCTTCTGCCTCACGAACGAGCTTCTGAGCCTCGGCGACCTCCTCCTCCGTATCCACCATTGCTCTTTTGACTCTTTCCCTGAAACCTGGATCGCGGTCACTATTCAGCTCTGCAAGGCTCTCTCGCAACGTGTACAGATCCCTCTCAATAAGACTAATCTGCGCTCGCAGCACATTGCACATATCAACTTGCAGTTCTTCTGCGAGACGTGCAAAATGAACCTTGCATGCTTTCCGCATGTCCAAGAACAACGCCTCAGAGCCGAATCGTCCTGTAATCAACGCCCTTTTCCTTTCTGTGCACCCCGGACCTAGAGCTATATCAGTACTGGACCGCAAAAGAGTATGCTGATGAGAAAAAAGCACTTACCGTGTTCACTATTGGCTTCGTTGTACGTCTTCTTCATGCACTCTCCTACAAACGCCGTTTGTAAAGACCCAAGAGTATTCACTTTGAGTGTGGCCATTCCTGACCAGAAGTATTCCTGGCTCTCCCCCATACCATCCAGTGCAATGTCCCTGCGATGTATCAGGGTATTGCGGAGCCCCCGGATTGCGGAAGTGTGGCTCAGAACCAAAGACTTTCCGTTTTGTTGTTGAGGCATTGCCAAGGTGTGCATACGATCAAACAGTCTTTTTGTGTCATCAGTTAGCTCTTTCAGCTTCCCTTTCAGAATCCCAACAAAAGCTTCCCAAGCAGAGTTCAAATCTTTTTTCAAACAAGCAATCGCTTCATCGTTCCAATTATGGTAGCCAACTGCTCGTGTAGAATGGTCTCCTTTATTGCGACAGAATGCAGAATACGTAGCTGCATTCCACTAATAGTTAGTCAGCAGATGTTCCACCAAGTATTATCCATACCCAGAGCTTGAATACATACTTCATTGTACCATGATTCGCTAGCCTCTTCAGCATATCCAGACCATACTTTGGCCGAGGAAACTTGGAAATCGTTAATTAAGGGAGCATAAACAGTATAGATCCAATCAGAACATACTCATAGGACCCTCTATCGTCTCTTTGAACCTCTCTAGCAAGACGCTCGATATCTCATTAATCAAGATCTCTTTGTCTTCAAACTAGGGGAGTAAATCAGCGTGACCTTCTTGTCTTGCCTCAAACAGCTAAGTGAGGAGATTGGCTGCGTTGGATGCGACATGCGGCTATCAGCAGGCAACAGTCAAGTCATTTCGTACCTTAGGCAAGCATTCAACAATCTTGGGTAGAATTTCGTGAATTCCCTGTTGTTCCAACGTGGCACTACCGCCTCCGGAGTTCACCCATAGCTCGACCGAACCAAGGAATGCTGGGAGTTCGTGATCGATGAGTTGCTTAGAAATCCGGTGATGGCTCTCTGCAATGATACCAATGCAATGTCGTCGAAGATCTGGAATACCACTGATGTGGATGGCGGCAAGATGCACTGCACTAGTTCCGGTACGGTTATCCGTGTACAATATGTGGCTTACACAGAATATCTTGGGGCGTTTTGCGGCTTCGAGGTCCTTGTATTTGTGGTGTAGTTTAGCAGTGACTGAAGTATTGCGGATCTGAATGAGCCGATGCGGCAACTCGTGCTCTTTGCACTGTCTGTCTTTCTCCAACTTACGATGTTCATATAACAACTTTTGGTACCTTCCATTTCTCTTGAGATTCTCGGTTCCGAAACCGAGATCCTCTTCTTCAGCCAAAGCTTCTGCTATCTCATTGATATTGTCACGTATGTTATCCATCTCAATTTGAAGCGCTTCAATTTCACCCTTGTGTTCTGCCCATTCAGACGCAGCATTTGCAGTATTCACATCCTCGGACTTGGTGCATACTATGTCAACTTTGCAGAGATTCGCGTCTTGGGCTAGCTTGAATATGTTATCGAGGCTTTTGTCGTCAGCAGCCCGTTGGATAGGTAGGACGGCAAAGATCTGATCGCATTGTCGAATATACTGCTCCGTGATCCGTGCACGCACAGGGTTGCTGTCGCGAAGCCCAGGCACGTCCGCTAAGATGAGTCCTTTGCTCAGTATGACTGCTCTCAAGTATACCTTCATACTTTTGATCAAAGGCCAGCGCATGCCAGATTGTGAACTCGAGAATGAATCACCGGTCCCCGAAGTCAGAATGACCAGCCGATCAGCGCACTCTTGGAGGGCAGCAAAAGATTCCTCGTCTTCGGATTCTGGAAGCAGTTCCCGGACCCAGAGCATCATCTTCTCGACAGTGACATTGAATTCTTCGCGTGAGAGAGCTTCGGGATCTTCTTTGAGATGTCGAGTGAAAATTGCTTCAAAGGTTTGCCTCGCGAGATTGGCCTTGTGTACTAAAGCTTCCTTGTTCTCTTGCAGGTCTGGCTTGTTCTGCTGCCCTGGTTCCATAGTATCATGAGGTTCCTTTATGTTTCGGTACGCGCTCAGGAGGTCTTTGAATTGATACTCAAGCTCATCTCGGTCGAAGTACTGGACCCGGATGGTAAACTTATCACTATCGTGATACACGTATTCTGTCACCGTACAGGTACAAGCAGTACCATTGCCACTCTGCGCAATTACGTGTTAGCAATTTTGTTTCGCAAGTTGCTACGATCTTACTTACCGACTTTGCTAGGTTTGGCTTATCGAGTAGTGAGTTGATGAGACTGCTCTTTCCCACCGCAGAATCACCTATCATACCAACAATGCGCGACGAGGGAAGCTCCTGATGCCCCAGATTCACAGCCTGTTGCTGAAGGCTGTGAACAGTCGACCCAGCCTGCTGATGTAGCGTGGTACTAGACAAGACCCTGTTCAGATTGGAGATGCATGACATGGCTCCTGAGAGTGCTTTCTGGAATTTGATGTGATAAAAAGGGTTACTGGGTGGTTCTTCGCATTCGACTTGATAGGCCCTTTTGGAAGATGGAGATGGGCTATAGGTTGAGGGTGCGATGCGTGGCATGGGGGTAGACTGCCGAGATTGAAGGCGAAGGGCGCCCAGGCTTTCCACCACATCGCCAGCTGCCAGACCGTTATCTCTTGCTGGCGTAGATAATGAAGTCCAAAATGAAGGATTCGGCGTCTGTAGACGGGAATGCTGATCTGAAGGACATGCGGAAGTCAATCTAAAGTTTCGTAGAGCAGTCGTCTGTTCCCAAACAGTGTCCACTGTTGAGTGAATTTGCGGGGTGTTCCATCTTGTTGGGTTCAGGGAGCTTGGACTGACTCCACGGCTGCTCAGAATAGAGTTCTCGCTCTCAATTGACGGGATTGGAACGTCGGCTCCAGAAGGAGATTTTGTAGATTCGCGAGAACGGATAAAATCCTCTGCCGTCCGCGCACTGGGGAATGTAGTTCCAGAGCGAAAAACGAACGTAAAAGGACGTAAAGTCGCATCATCTACTCCCAACGACGCTTCATTCTTTGAGGCATCGTTAGGGGAAGACATGACGTCTGTATTCTCTACAGTCTGCTTCTTGGTGTTAAATTCTGGGCACTGAATGGAAACACGGGTGTGCTCACCCTTCTCAACATGTATGGTATGGTAGTCAACAATGATGGTTCTGAATATGTGGCAAGAGTTATGGAGCCTCACCCTCACCTTTATCATGTTCTCTCTAGGTACCAACACTTACCTGACACAGTTGTATGGAAGTTCTGCACGAGTGTGGCACAGTTGAAGAACCCTGCTACCGGAGAATCCATCGCGTATTCGCAGGCACATGAGACAGAAGTAATTTGCAATTGCGTTGCCAAGTACCCCATGCCCGTTCAGGTCACCAATGAAGTCGGTAGAATAGTCATTGCATGTCCGTGTGGTGTTCTCGCCAGTGTTTTGGCGATCTTGTTTGGGAAAATGCTGGTGAAAGGTGGGCCAACGGTGCACGCGATCAGTATCTTAGGGGGAGTTTCTCGTTACTGAGTACCGACAGTCCGTTGTTGCAAATAAAGAAATGGGGGGGACAGAATGGTATTCGTTCTAGTATAGGATGATGCAAACATGGTGTGGTCTGTTTTCGTTCAAGTCCACAGCGAATGCTCGAAGCGGGAAGCTTCTACCGCCGAGTAGGTAGGAGTCCTTCGATTATCCATTTCAAGTCGTGTACAACTTCGTTCTTGTCTATTGCTTCCTAACTATGTGCCGGGATTCCGGCCGATTCCTCAAAGGATCTGAAATCTTGCGACAATGCGTAGCACGGGAGTGATACTGGTAGACTTGGCGGAGAAAGATTGGTCCCCCTAATCTTGCGGCACGAAGAACGAGAGACGGGCCGCAGTGGAGAAAGATGGAGAAGCCATGCGACGGACCCGGAGACACGTTGCGGTTGCCTGGCGTGTTTCGTTTCAAGGCGGGTGTGGGTGTGGATGGCATTGGGGGCTGCCAGCTGCCGCACAGGCCATGACCGCATCGAAGCGAGCCACTGGATAGGCAGTAAACCCGGGTAAGGGCACTGCGAAACTGCATGACACCGAGTCTTCACACGCGACTACATATGTAACTACAAGGCTAGGATGGGAATCCTTGCGTGATAGTGGCCACATTTTACGTATTTGCGCTGGGTAAGAAGCGCGCACGTGGGGGGAAAGAGCCCCCTGATTGGGGCCGAACTCTCATGGTAGTATGTAAGTAGTTCACGAGGCTTGCTATGTTTCATGGTAGTATGCGATAAAAACAGGAGTATATTAATCTCTCGGAGTAGCTGTGCCGTCGCCAATCATCAAAAGATCCAACATTGTACCAAATAGCCCCCATACCTTGCAAAAGAAGGCTAAACGACACCCACGTGGCTCCGAGATTCGTTTCTACGTTTTGGGCAAAGACAGGACGGAAGAAGCAATTATGCGCCGATCATCATACGTGACGTGTACGCCAATGTAGTACAACTACTGCCACGGATTTTTACTTGCCTCTTAGGGTGACAGAAAACGGGGAAACAAGACCATGCGAAATGACATTGGGAAGTGGAGACTGGGGAAGATGAAAGCCCATAATGGCCCACAGCGGTGAAGTACAATCGGCGTCTCGATTGGTTGGCATAGTCCTTCTATCTCACGTACACATTGGAACCTTCAGATGTAAGATCAACCTTCTGACTTCCTTCTCCATCGACCCCATAATCATCAAGCAACCATAGGCCTTTGTGCGGTGGCCTGACCAGCACCAGTCTTGTTTCTGCGTTGCGGCATTTTCCCCCTTTTCACGCAGTTACTCGTCTCAGGAATCGCTTAGGTAATGGAATACTTGACCGTTAAAACAAAACATTCCCCTTCTCTCCAAAGCTCTATGCTCGTCTTGCGGTATGATCAAATAACTCTACAGAATTGCGCATTGTAACCTATCGTTTGCATGAGGCAATTATTGCAACTGCGGCTATTTGTAACCGCAGCCCTCCCAATGCACTCAAGCAGAAGGTACATAAGCTGCGATGGGGCATGGTAGAGATTGAGTTGAAATCTCAAAATCCTAGAGACATTGGATTATCAAAATTACTCTGCCGAGTATTTCATTCATCCCAAACACTGGTTCATCATCCAAAGACAGCCCCTCCAGCGTCCCACAGCCCTACCAACATCCGCATAATCAAATCACCCAGGCAACTTCATCAACCTCATTTGCAACTTGGGAGGGGCCGAGCCGGAAGCACCAATGAGCGCTCTGAAGGAAAACATCGTATACGCCGCTTTCAATGCTTTATATTTCTTCCTCATGTACCGCGTCTTCAGCGCCCAAGTGGAATTACTCGAAGGAAAAATGAAAGAGTGGAGGGAAGAGATGAGAGAGCTCAAGAGAGATATTAGAGTGCAAATGGGCGTTGCCCATGATGGGATAGGGATGGGAGTGGATGCTGCCAAATGTATGGGCGCTGCAGAGCAGAACAGGGCGATGAGGGATAGGTAGCGGGTCAGCAAAATATAATGAGCACGACAATTTCACAAAAAACATCCGGAAGTATTGTCGTCTTTACAACTGTGAGAAGCAATACATCAGGTTTTGTTCTCTTTCATCAATTCTTTGACATCATCAAAGGGACGGCGTGTTGTATGCCATGTCAGACATGTATCAGCTCACAATATGGGTGCGCAACTCTATCGACTTGCGCCATGAGATTACTACTTCCATAACTCATGTTCTACAGCTATGGAGTAGCGTTGACCATCAATCTATGAGAGCATAACAAACCCAAACCCCAATAGCCGATGTATGGTACCCAATGCCAACATACTGGCAACATAGGAATACTCAAATCCAAATAACGTGTAGTGTTTATACTCGGAAAAATACCATCCCGTCAAGAGAATAGGGTTATAGCGAGGGGGCTGAATCTTCGCTGGAATCAGAATCCCGGTGTTCGTCGCTGGAAGTCAGACACCCGCTGCGAGAGTACGAACTACGATCTTCGTGGCTTGGGATAGAATGACCGTCTCCGTGATCAGCAGACGCACGATTGCTAGCATTGGTGCCATGAATAGCGGTTTGTGAATCCGGTATACGTATGACGCGGGAATCGTTTTCCTTGAGAAACAGGACCTTGAGGCAAAGAGGGCAAACAGTTGGGTGATTTTCTTCATCCTTCCACAGGAGAATGCGTGGTGGCGGGGCATCGACCAGCTTCTCAATCTTATCAATGTCATCAAAATCATCGCCGTCGTCTTTGCAGCATGCATAGCCGCAGTTTGAGCGGCAGAGGAATGAGACCAGGTAGCTGAGTCGCTCTTCATCTTCCATGTCGGCATTGTCCATGTCGGCATCCATCAAGTGATAATCCAACATTTCGTCGTCGAGTTGCTCCACCTCGTACACCGATTGCACGGGGCCACTCTTGTGCACCTTGATATCAACCAAGTGTAGGTAGGGTCCTTTACAATCTGGTGCATCCGTCCCGAAAGGTACCGCAGCAGCAGGGTTTTTCCAAAACTCTGAGTAGATCCTGGTGAACTCAGTGGCTAACAGGACGGGAAATCGTTCTCTTATGCGTTTCTCCTTTGTTGCTTCAAGTCAATCGTGGTGTACGGGAAGATAATCCAGCCAGGGTCAATTGTCAATGTGAAAGTACTTACCCTGTTCCTTCGATTCGATAGAACCTCCGAGAGGTACCGTCGGTGCATACGAAGCAACGCGATCATTGGTGCCCTCGCTGCCAGTCGCCGATTCATTCGCATGTTGTGACGCTGCAGATGACACAAGGAAAAACGGCGGGAAAGACCCAAGAGAGCAAAGATGTAGCATGTACCTGCTTACTATCATGTTTGGATCCATATCCGATGTAAGTAATTGCCAGTGTACCATCACAGCGTTTTCCATTATTGTAATCCTGTTGCAATCCCCCATGCCAATGTATTCTCGTAATTGGTCCATGATGGGACCCCACTATGGCCCAAAAAATCGATTTAAGCGTTCGGCATCATGGAGATTGTCCAGGAGGCCTTTGAAGAGGTTGAAGTCGCCCAGATATTGGTCCACTTCTACAGCGCGGCCATGTAGCTTCGAGATCAAGATGTTGCCTCTGGTTCCTGGGTGGAATTCTAGTGGGCGGATATTGAACTCGATAATCAAGCGTTGACCGAAATGTCTGCGTGCACATTGTTCGCCAAAGACATGATTACATCGTAATCTGACTGGCATCTCCGGACTGCCCGGTGCTGAATCTGAGATCTCCCCATAACGTGTTTCGCAGAATATACATTCTCTATTGTCATGCTCGACGGTCTCCAAAGGTACGGGGACCAGACTAGCCAAAAAGGTTTGCTCGGTAGGGAATGTATCCTCGTCTGGTGGGGGAAAGAAAGGGCGAATTTTCTCGTCACCCCATGATTCTTCGCTCGCCAGATCGAGGCTAGATAGAGAACCTGGTGCGGATCCTGCCCATGGCATTTCCATGATGATCCTGCTCCAAAAAACGGGTCTTGTGGATAGTTTTGGTTGTGAGCGATGGTGCGTAATACGTCCGACGCTGAAATTTGCTGCCTTCTACCTCGTGAACGTGAATATCGATGCGGAAAGGATATGAGTATCTACAGGAATTCAAGGATTTTGGGCACGCTATCTTCGTATACAGTTGGCCCGAGAGGCTGCTTCGAACGTGCAAAGCGAGGAAGGAGGTGTTGCACGAAGCGAATGGTGATGTTTGCTGACGTCGTTGTCTAGTCCAAAGCGATTCGCGAGTGTATACGGATGAAGAATACGAGAGTGTTTTGTCGACCAAAGGATGAGTCAGGACGGAGCTGTGCAAAACATAGATGCAGTGACGTTGCATCATGCTGGGCATTGCGCTTGCTGTGAGGTTTCTCGACCATGACCTCTTCCTTCCATAGTCGCTGCTAAAAATCCGCTCAACGCGTGTAATTATATTTTTGGTAACTGTGGAGACCTGGACACAATATGTCTAGGAATGGTAAGTTCGCGCAAACGTCGGAAAGCGAACAATCCCTGAGCACCCGCCGCTCTCCATTCACTCCTATCTATGTCGACCGGATTCATAGGGCGGCAATCACGGTTGTTCTTGAACCTGCTCAAGATGCGCGCTTCGCCTTCTTTCCCGCTCGCCCTTCCTCCTCATGCTCACGCGCCGTGTTTTTGCCGGCTTGGATCAGGGCCAATGCTTCCTGCAACAAGCGCTTCTCGCCTAATCTTACCTCAACAGCCATGCGATGCCTTTTGCCCAGACTTTCTTTACTGAGGAGCGATTCATCTTGCTCGGCTGAGGTAGGATATTGCCTCAATCTAGTCATCAAGGCTTTCTCTAAGACTGTATCGTATATGGCCTCGCTGCGCTTTCTCTTAGGATCTAGCTTTTTTAGAGCTTTCAGAAAAGCCCTTGTTTGTTCTTCGAGTTCAGATGATACTTCACGAAGCACTGGTGGCTGAGTCAACGTGCCATATGACGACGGCTCACCCGCGTCGCGTTCGATCACGAAAAACTCTTCCAGTTCTGAGTCCAGCTTTCTCTCAACTTCGCCCTTGATCGATGTCAGCGCATATCCCCACCTGTGCTAGCGGGTAACAAGAAAATACATACTTCAATGTCCGCAATGATATCTTCTGCTAGTTTCAGTTCTTCGGCAAGTGCTGTGCGAACAAGGCTCCAAGGAAGTTCCGCAACATCGTAACGGTGATGTTCAGGTGTCACGTAACCGTATCGTCGGAGTAGCTCGGATGAAGGCAAAGGCCCGTAGTAGTTCAATATCTCCGATCCGGCAGGGATGCTTTCGCAGAGGGAGGTGACGTGCAGCTGGTCACCATGGTGGACATGGGCCTACGAGAGCGCAGTGTTAGCATGACTCTTGTCGAAAGATTGGGGACTCTACATTGAATTCGGCGTTGGCATTAAGCATATCTGCCATGGGCACCATGCCCATCAGACTCTTGCCATCTCGATCCTCGATCCAACCATCCTCTTCGTCCTCGGATTGCTCCTCCTCATTTTCAAGGTCGAAAGCGTATGCCATGATGGTACTACCCATACGATGTGCGAGTGGGAGAAGGTCTTCTTTGTCTAGGCGAGGGGCGCCGGGCGGAAAAAATACATCTGGATGGCTTGTGATTATGGGCAGGATGCGCTCACGCAGCATTCGGTCGCTTTCCCCTTTTCCAATCTTTTCCGTTGTAAGAGACGTGCCTTCGAGTTCTTTTAACTCATTTGCTGTCCAGAAAATTGGGGTTTCAAAAGCTTGCGGGAGTATGTCAAGGTAAGTTTTCCATCGCGAAGCCTCACCCTGCAGGTATTCATAGAGCATAACGAGGATTAGTGAGCCCCATGAATCCAATGCCTCGGGTTCGTGGTCCTGGCTATCCCCGTTGTCGTCGTCGTCATCCGCATCTACGGGTTGTTCGAAGATCCCAGGAAGTTTCTCGGCAAGGTCTGACGTTTGTATACTGATGATGATGTTTCTTGGTATTGTGAAGAGAGTGGTATCCTCTGGAATATCCTGCTTCGCAACTGCATACTAGTCAACGCTACCATGACTCCTTGGCTGCGATGATGCTTAACGTACTGATACCGCGACCGGCGTCTTTGGACCTTAGGTCGCGAATTTCCAGAAGATCGTCGCGGAAGATGCCTCCACAATCCTTGAACCAGGCTAAAAACCGACTGCTGGCACTCTGGAAATCGGCCATGTCTTTGTCGGGTTGGTAGCTCGAGCTGGCAGAATGTTGGTCGAATGTTGCCAGTGCCCAGTCACCTGCCTGCAAATTCTGCGTGCCAATGGCCGAACGCGCGATGTACGTATCGTTTGGCACAGCAAAGTCCGCTCGAGATACTATTGCCAATGTTCCAGATTGACAAGATAGCAATGCCGCATGGACCGGTTCAGCTGGCTGTTACTATCCATACAGTATGCCTGAACGGAGTCTAGGTAGTGAGAAGCAAAACATCAACGATTGGCCACAGTGCATAGGCGCCAAATGAAGTTAGCTTGCCAAGAAAGACCGCCAGCCTTGGCGTCCGCTCGCATCCATTCATTCATCCATTCATCCATCCATTGCCCACCCTTTCTCCGCTTCATAGGTTCGTGACATTCGTCCTACCTATATCCGTATCTACTCGTGTCTAAATGCACATCAACATGTAGTACGACCAGACGAATTGGGACATCAAGGGGGCATGCCTGTTTCCACTTTCGGCACATGACTAGCCCAGACCCGTCGCGCTTCCGTGCCTTAAGCCCGATATCGCAACGCTTCCTGATATACCATGCCAGGCACCTTATCATGCAGGATCTGATAAAATTTTCGACTTGCACGGTCCACTTGCGCCTGCGACACTATGCCCTATGGCGACCCCGAGCCGTTAGCTCCTCATGTGCCATGGAAGCTTAGGGTATCAAGCATGATGTGAGGTTTTCCATGTACCGTGGATGTGCAGTAAGACCTACGAGGTACAGTTCAGCGTTTGCAACTTCAGCCAGATCGACAGTATAAATTTGTGTAAAGGGCACTGGGCAGAGTCCGTCGGTCAATTTGCCTGTCATGAACCTGACAGAATGCTTACTGAGCCGGAGACATTCAATAACTCTTGCACCATGAGCTGTCGAGTAACGATACGAGAGAAAGGGCCGAAACTCACACAGGGCTGATGGTGGAGCCATGGGTCTAGCGTAACTCAACTTGTCCCAGATAATCGTACAAAACCCGCCTGCCATAACTGCCCCGGTTGCTCATCTTATCTGATCAAACGCCTGCTCCCCCCTCTCGACGGCTGCCACGTCTTATGACCATGGACACCAAACCCTCCGCCATGAGTCACGGACATGGTATTGTCAACGAAAAGTCCGGCCCAACTCACAATGCCGAAGAGCAGGGCAGCAACGCGGAAGCTTCGAGCAGCGGCGCTTCAATTGCCCAGACCAATGACGTTCCCATGAAGATGAAGTTGTTTGCAGTTCTTTTGGTCACGGCAATTGGGTTTGGGTCCCATTGGAGCAGCGGCGTAACAGGGGCAATGAAGAGCACACTGAAAAAGGTATCATCAACAATTCTCACAGCTTATCATCAGGATGTGTTGACAGTATACAGCAATTGCACATCAACAACGCCAAATACGCCGTTCTGGAGGCGAGCGAAGACTTTATGAAAACGGCTCTCATCCTTGTCAGTGGTCTTGTTACAGATAGGATTGGTGGTGCAAGTTGGTGCCCCTCCCTGCGTAAACATCATCGAGACTGACAACTAGCCATAGATGCCATGCTTTACGGCAACGCCATCTATAGTGTTGGCGCCATATTCATCGCCGCTGCGACGACGGTCCGCTCTTACAAATTTATGATATTTGGGGTTGTCATACAGGCATTTGGAGACATCGCTACCCAGGTTGCCCAATACAAAATCTTCAGCTCGTGGTTCGCGCCTTCCAACGGTTTCGCTTCCACGCTTGGTTTCGAGCTCGGAATCGGAAAGATCGGATCCTTCGTCGGCAAAGCGACCGCAAATGTTATAGCAAAGAAGACTGGAGACTTTAGCTGGGTGTACTGGACAGCGGTCTTCATGAACCTTTTCACCAACTTCATGACACTCATCTACTGGTTCTTCGCGCGATGGTGTATGAAAATCTACGCCGGTACTGCTGATCCAGCAACGGGTGAAAAGTTGACAGAGAGCAACAAGAAGTTTGAAATCGGCAAAACGTTGAGGCTCCCCTGGCCGTTTTGGGGAATCGTTGCCTTTTCACTTTTCCAAACAAGCGCAGCGGTCGTTTACTCGCAGAATGCCACCGAAATGGCTGAACTACGTTTCAATATTGATGCAGTTACAGCTGGCTGGTACTCGGCCATGTCGCAATACCTGGGTTTTTTCCTGGTACCGCTAATTGGTATTTTCGTCGACCTATTTGGAAACCGCCTATCCCTTATGCTCTTCTGCGGTCTCGGCATGCTTATTTCTATGTGCTTGGCCGCTTGGGGTCCAACCATCGGTGGGACAGCGGCTTCGTTTGGCATATTCGGCGTTGCATCCATGTTCGGGCCAACCGTCATTATCGATTCCATTCGCACGGCCATGTGGTATCAAGAGGTCTTTGGTTCAGGCTACGCGGTCAAGATTGCTGTGAACAACAGCATGAACATCATCATCCGCATCATCACTGGTGTCGTTCAAGACCGCGATAACAACTCGTATGACAACGTGGTCATTGTGTATGTGGTTCTCGCCGTTGGATCTGTTGTCGTCGCGGCTGCCCTTGTGGCATGTGGCGTCTTCAATCCAGACATTGGTCATCTACAATGGACTCGAAAAAATAGGCTGACCAAAGGCGATCTCATCAATGAGCGGAAGGAAGCTTTTACCAGTGGAGATCAAGGGAGGAAGAATCGTCGTGTTAGCATAACTTTGTTCACTGCACTTCTGTTCCTCATTGCTGGTGCATGGGCGGCGTACTTTTGGGGCGTCGCCACTGGCAACAACAAGTAGGTAGTAGCATAGACCCGGTCTTTTTCATTCAATGATCATACACAATTCAAGTTTTCATCAATCACGAAATAGCCCATTCCAGTGATAGAAGCTGAAAGATACCTGGGAATGTAGGAAGGTGAGAAGGAAAATCAGGCATGAGCAAGTGAAGTGTCTAAGAGAGATGAAATAGCGAAACATGAAGCCACATGAGATATCCTCACGGGCCGTAGATCCGATCCAAATACGCATTTTGTATTTCACCGTCATGATTCAAGCATTTGGTAGAGCCACTCGATGTAGTAATGCCCACGGGCATGTTGGCCGAGACAAACAACGGTTGTCAACACCCAGGCAAGACATGCAACTGTAGATTTTCAATGCCGTCTTTGGAGATATGAGACAAGGGGAAATATCTAAACTGAACATGGCCCGATATAGAACACACTGCCCGGGCGAAGGAACTTGCAGGTACTATGACCTGTTTTTGGTCTTATATCTTTGCCGTAGTAATTTCATCCTTTGGCTGGTTGCATTTCTTTGCTGGGGCTTGCAACTACGCGGCGGGGTGGAAATTCCGAAGCGGGATCAGCAGCAAGCATAGCAGTGCCTACAACGAAGAAAGTGAAGGATGTGATGTAGGAGAAATGAGGAAAATATGTTTGTAACAATTCGGATATTGCGATGTGGATAATCATGATATTTAGAGGCATTTAGTTATTGCTATGCGCGAAAAATAACTCCTGTTGACGTTTCAACATTGAGGTAGTTAGTAATTCCTCTTACATCGTTGGTATTACGTGCGCTTAACTGCATCTCTTTACACTAATCTGAGACCTGATTGTACAGTCTAGCCATTATCGTTGTTACAAATCGCTCACAATCTAAGCGAATAAACTTTACAAAGCCAACTCAACGTGAATACGACACACTCGGATCGAATATCCTTTTCTCCCTTCGTAGTCCGACCAGACGCAACGTGAATGTTAGCAGATGCACATCGAAAGATTACTGGACGTAATTCGCATAGTTTCGTATGAATTAGTGCTCACGACTAGCATAGAAGAACAATCGTTCCGAAGAGCGAACAGCACCAAGACGTGGATGTCGTTGTTCCTCACACATAATTCAATCCCTGCTGGGCCAAGTACCACCGCTTCCAGCCCCGTCAGCACAATAGCAGTTTGGGTGACATTTCTCCCCCAGCTCTTATTCTTATAGACATATTCATCGTTAATAATTCCGGTATGTCTAGTGTGATCACTCAGCGCCACGCTCCCACTGATATTCATCTAGCCGAACGCTACTTTGCGAATTTTTCTACAACAAAAGCAAACATTCGTACTTACCCTAAAGAAATCAGTGCGGGGTCTTGCTGCTAGTAAGACCTAGTTTTAGAACATTATCTACAGGTATGCCGCCACTGGTGGAGGCAAACGGGGCAAAGTGACGGCCTCATTTCTTTTACCGACTCCAAAGTCGGCTATGCCTCTACTGATATGGTCGACAGTATAATATCTGACCTCTCTGAGACAGTTGTTGAGATGGCATGTGAACAAATACATAGAGCAGTGATGTGAGCTGAGTAGTTCATCGTCGATGACGGTGTATTTTAGATCTCTGAACTTGCTGGCTTTGCTAAATGTTTACAACCAAAGGTGGCAGCAGCCTCCGTCCCAGGATGACCTCTCATGCCACATAGGCTATCTTCCGGGTAGAGTATGGTGAGGGGTAGAGTAGAAGTAAAGTTTGGGCTTTTTCGTCAAAATTTGTAGCGTTATTCTCAATGATGCTGATCAGAGCTAGGTACACTATCCTGGCGAGACCTGCCTTTTATCCCATACATATTCTGAATACAACATCAGTCATTACGATAGCACAATGACATACCCGAAGCTCTGAAGTCTAGTAATCTACCAGAGGGTTTTTCCATGAACACTAAAATCAGGTATTCGCTCACAAAATCCTTTTAGCTCCTATTCAAACACCGGTACATCACAACACCAACTTCGAGTTTTTCTAGAATAGGTGTATTTTAACTCTATATATACAAACAAACCACAAGAAATCGATTGCAACTACTTTCAAAACGGGCAACCCACGCGCTGTGCCGATAGAAGCTTCCTAAGCAGAGAGTTTCTAACACGTATCACTTCAGACAAGAGAAAAACGCACAGACTAC
>NW_006912285.1:0-37767 GCF_000523435.1 Bipolaris zeicola 26-R-13 | reverse complement strand
AGGATTAAGGTCTGCAAACTCGCCAAGAAATCTGGGATTAAGGTCGATTTCGACCTTAATCCTGTCAGGGATTGAGGATAGAATTTCAGGCCCAGTCTTGATCATTGGTGGAAGGAGAGCGGAGACAAACCAGATACGGAGCTGTCTTGAGTCTGTACTCTCATCGCTTGGGTGCGAGACTTCCTACGTGGAGAGTCTGGATAGGGTCACTCCGCAACTGCTCTCTGGCGTCAACCAGGTGGTACTGCTTGCTGATCTCGACCAATCAATTCTGGAAAACATTAGCTCAGCTAGTCTCTCCGGTCTTCAAACACTTATGAGCCCTGGACGGTCGTTACTGTGGCTTCTAAATGGATTTTACGGAGGCGCAAACCCATATCATTCAGCTTCAGTTGGCCTTGCACGAACGGCCAAAAGCGAGACCCCAAATTTCCGGCTCCAGTTTCTCGACATCGACACCCTCATTGGAATGGGAGAGCTGGTTGCAGAAACGTTCTTGCGATTTGTATACCCAACAGAGCATGAGGATGAGGTTTCGTCGACTCTGTGGATGACTGAAGACGAAATTACGATTATCCAAGGCAAAGTCATGCTCCCCCGAATTAAGCCAATCCCAGACATGAACAGGCGTCTCAATTCTAGGAGAAGAGCTGTCAACTACTCAGAGAACATGGCGCATGCGACCGTGGAATTGACCTTGAATGGGGAAACCAGGCCTTTCGTATATGAAGCATCCTCCTCTTCCTCTTCCTCTGGTACAGTGATGAGTTCAATCAGCCATCAAGAAGAACACAAGGTTGCAGTCACAGTCTCGTACAGCAGCGTGTGGGCAATCAATGTCAGCAAGGACTCGAACCTGTTCCTCGGTATCGGTACTATCGCCTCTGGTCGACGAGTGTTGTTCTTCTCTGACATGTGCTCGTCGAATGTAATGATACCGCCATCGTGGACCCAGGACCTTAAGCCGACAACAATGTTGCCCGACGATATGGTTCTTGCTCTGTTCCTCAGAGCAATTGTTGCTTCGCGGATTGTCAATTCTCATCGTGAAAGACCAGTCATTATCATTGAGCCAGACAATCTGCTCATATCAGCCATTTCGCTTCTACAGCCGGCCAGCGATGGGGTTCTTGTGATTAACGTGACGAGCGATTCTAAACGAGCCCAGGATGATCCACGGCTTACATTCATACATCCACGTTCCACAAACCGCGCAGTAGCAGAGGCTCTGCCTTCTGCTTCTGGAGTTGTTATCGATATTTCTGGCAGCTCCAAATCCATCCTTGGGAACCTCTTGCAGGAAAAAACGTGCTTCGCTACATTCAAACTATTCGCAGCTACCCCACAGCACATAGAAAAGGGAAGTATACTTGACACTATTATAACCACAGCCTTCACATCCTTCCGTGAATTAGGGTTGAGTGCTATCAAAGGACAGGTTGAGACTGACAGCCTAATGATAAAATCCCTTAGTGCGTTAGTTGGCCAAGGTTCGCAGCCATATCTTACAATGGTGAATTGGAGGAAAGAGCCTATGGTTGCACTGAAAGTACGACCGCTCAAGCTGGATTTCTACCTGAGTGGGGCCAAGACCTACTTACTAGTTGGCTTGACAGGCGAATTGGGAGAGAGTTTATGCCGACTCATGGCCGCACATGGAGCACGTTACTTTGTTGTTGCTAGCCGGTGAGCCACACTTCCATCAAGTTTCCCTTGGCGTGACAGCCTGAACTAAGTCGATAAATAGGACCCCAGAGAAAGCTCAGTCATGGGCAGAGCCATTGAGAAAATTGGGCCTCACAATACACCTTGCTTCTTTGGATGTTACAAGTCTTGAAGCAGTCCAAAAGGTCAAAGCGGATGTAGAGAGTTTTCTTCCTTCGATCAGTGGTGTCGTCCAGGGTGCCATGGTTCTATCAGATGAACTATTTGGATCCATGACTCTAGAAAGCCTGCAGAGGGCTCTCAGGCCGAAGCTGGATGGGTCTCGAAATCTGAGCTGCGTCTTCAATGAGCCAACGCTCGACTTCATGATCATGCTTTCCTCTCTGACCTGCGTGGGCGGTAACTCGGGTCAATCAAATTATACTGCTGCTAACTTGGTAAGTGATTTTCGCTTGCATCATAATACCTTGAGTCCTAATCCATTCTAGTACATGTCCGGCCTAGCTGCGCAACGCCGCAGTCATGGTCTAGCAGCTTCTGTTCTTGACATTGGGGTTCTCTATGGTATCGGATATGTCAACCGTATTGAAGGGGCGGAGATATATGCGAGCCTCCGAAGGCAGGGATATCTGCCCATCTCCGAGCACGATGTCCATGATATGTTCACGGAAGCCGTGGCCGCCAGTAAGCCAGAATGTGGATCCCTCGTGCAAATATCCACGGGCTTGAATCGTTGGAGCCCTAACGCACAAAACCCACTTCCATGGCACAGGGATGCACGATTTTCGCATCACAGAGCATTGAACAACAAGGAATCTGCAGGCAAGAATATAGCTGGCTCGTCTGAAACGATCAAGGGACTTTTGAATGCAAGCCAGGACAAGGCAAGTATCGTCGATCATTTGCAGAAGGCATTCTCTGCTCATTTGGAAACTATGCTACATTTGGCGCAGGGAAGCCTAGACCCGACCGTTGCCATCATCGACTTGGGGGTTGACTCGCTCGCCGCCGTGGAAATCCGGACCTGGTTTTTGAAAGAGGTAGGAAAGGATATGCCAGTGTTGAAAGTGCTGGGCGGCGCTTCGGTTGCGAACTGTAAGTCTTCAGTATCCACAGTGTCGCGTTGAGACGAGGGCGCTAATCCTCGTGAAGTGTGTGAGGAAGTTGGTGCCGACCTTCTCGCCGAAAGAGAACCTGAACAAGATGAAGCGAGCGAAACACCGTCCGAGAGCAACTCCGGGCTGGCTAGGGATTCAGACTCGGATCCGTCAGACCTGTTTGATAACACCAATCTGTCACATTCTACGGATCTTACATCGGACAACGAAGATGAGACGACGCCGTTTGAGCAGGTCTATCCAATGTCTTCTAGTCAATCCCGAATGTGGTTTCCATATCAGCTACTGCAGGACAAGACAACCTACAACTGCACCACATCGTATCGTTTGCGAGGCCCGCTCAACATCGACCGCTACGAGGTCGCACTCAAAACTGTCATTCATAAGCATCAGGCTTTGCGTACTGGCTTCTACACCGATCCATACACGGGCCATCCAATGCAGGCGGTAGCAAAATCGTCCCCTTTTCAACTGAAGAAGGTTTCCAATGCTCGTGAAGACGTGGACTCTGCGCGAGAGACTCTCATGATTGCTAAGCATATCTATGATCTTGAACGCGAAGATGTCTTCATTGCAACACTTCTGGAATACAGTTCGAATTATCATGAGATCATATTCGGTTATCACCATATCATCATGGACGGCGTAAGCTGGCAGTTGTTTCTACAAGAAGTAGAACGCTTCTATGTCAATCTGCCCAAGCGTGTATACCAGTCCATTGATTACCTCGACTTTGCAGTCAAGCAGCGAGCAGACCTAGACTCCCCAGCCATTCAAACCAAACGTCAGTTCTGGAATAGTAGCTTCGTCGACCTGCCACGACCTATTCCGTTGTTTCCGTTCGCCAAAGTCACAAACAGGAAGTCGCTCAACCGATACGAAGCTACAGAAACCTTCATTGAGTTGGACCAGGCTCTTGCGGCCCGCATCAAGACAGTTTCGGTTGATAACAAGAGTACGACTTTTCATTTCTACCTTACGGCTCTTCAGATTATGGCTCGTAGGTTGCTGAAGATTGATGATGTCTGCATTGGCATCACAGACGCCAACCGCTCGGACCAGGCCTTCATGGAAACAATCGGCCTGTTACTTGACTCACTTCCGTTGCGTTTCAAGTCCGATGGCACTGTCGATCAAGAATTCAGTGCCTGCCTTCAGAGCACACGAACAGCTGTTTACTCAGCCCTCGGGAACAGTGGCGTACCTCTGGATGTCATCTTAGACGACATTGGCGTGGAAACGTCCACATCCCATCTGCCGCTATTCCAGATACTCGTCAACTACCGTATGGGGGCGATCAAACAGAAGACTCTCGGCCCAGATATCGCCTTCGAGTACTTGGCTTATGAGGACGCACGGCACCCGTTTGATTTCATTTTAACTATTGACGAAGAAGACGGGCGTGCCGGTTTGACGCTGTCCATGCAGGACTATCTCTACGATAAAACCTCTGCCCATACGTTCCTGAAGACATTCATCAATCTTCTCGAGGTTTTCTCGGAGTCACCAGAAACACATGTGTCGGACTGCCCCGTATACCCCGAAGCGCTGGTCAAGCAAGCGGTGCAACTGGGTATTGGCATGGAATCACCACTTGATTGGCCGAGTACATTGACTGCACGCGTCGGTCAAATGGTGTCGCAATATCACGAGCAAATAGCCATCAAAGACGGCGACATATCATACACCTACTCCGAAATGGCACGAACAGTCGACGCTGTCGGCCAAGCTCTGCTAGATCAAGGTGTCACTAGAGGGTCTCGGGTTGGTGTGGCAAGCGGCCCTTCCGCAGATGTGATACTGTCACTACTTGCAATACTTAAGATTGGGGCCATATATGTCCCGCTTGATGAGCGCAATTCCGACAGCAGACTGGCCAACATGATCTATGATGGATCGATCTGTATTATTATCCACAACAAAGCCACTGAGTCACGCATCCCCACGCTAATCGCGGCTAACCCTTCTACCAAGTCGATAAAAATCTCAGACATAAAACTGGGAGAATCCATCCAATTAAGTGACAATGCGGTTGCAGCGGAAACAGCTTTGATTATGTTCACCAGCGGTTCGACTGGAAAGCCAAAGGGCGTTGTGCTCTCAAATGCCAGCTTCTTGGCTCATATCAAGGCAGCAACCACGGCCATGAATCTTGGCAGAGAGATAGTCTTGCAGCAAAGTGCTCTGGGTTACGATGCTTCGCTGGCGCAGATTTTCTACGCATTGGCAAATGGTGGAACTCTCATTGTGACCAGCAACCGGCAGGAATCAAGCAACATCGCCACACTCATGCTTCGCGAAAAGGTCAGCCTGACCCTCATGGCCCCTTCAGAGTATTCCGTCATCTTCCAGTATGGAAAAGACTCGCTCAGTCGTTGTGAGTCGTGGCGGATCGCTATGTGTGGTGGAGAAGCATTTCCCTCGGAGCTGCGCTCGTCCTTCAGGGACCTGAATGTCAAGGGCCTAGAAGTCTGGAACGCATACGGTCAGTATATTATTGTTGTATGAAACGAATTGGGGTTGCTAATACGATGACTAGGCCCTACTGAGCTATCAGTCGCATCAAACATGGGCCAGGTTGATTGCAGCGAAGTGGCAGTCAACGCTAACGCGACAGTGCCAATTGGCAGGGTCATCCCGGGATATAACGTCTGTCTGGTTAATGATGCAGTGCAGCCGGTTCCTCTGGGCTGCTCTGGTCAAATTGCTGTCAGCGGACGGGCAGTCGCAACGGGCTACCTCAACAATAAGCCGCTAACGGATGAAAAGTTCGTATCCGGAGCTTCCTCACGATTCCTGAAAAGCGCTGGCAAACCGACGGCAAGATGGTATCTGACTGGAGACACAGCCCGCATGGATCTAGATGGTCAGTTGACGTATATGGGACGCATAGAAGACGATTCTCAGGTCAAATTGCGGGGCATACGCATTGAGCTTACAGAGATCTCGAACTCGATACTAGCGACAGCAGCTGGTGTCATTGCACAAGCTTCGATTAGCTTGCGGGGTGAAGGAGAACAGCAATTTCTTGTCGGACACGTCGTCTTTGCTACCGATCGCGTGCCAGAGCAGGCAGAAATGTACCTCGATTCCGTCCTCGCCAGCCTTTCTCTACCGACATATATGCGGCCTGCACGGCTGGTTCCCGTTGCTGCTCTGCCACTGACAATGAGTGGAAAGCTGGACCGAAAGGCTTTGGCAGACCTTCCGATTGCAAATACCGTGGATCAGCGACTGACGAATGTAACCGAACTCACTGCCACAGAGCTTCGAGTAAAAGACGTGTGGTCAGGTATTCTCGGCCACACTGGACTTCGAATCACTAGAGATTCGAGCTTCTTCTCCGTCGGCGGGAACTCACTGCTATTGCTTCGGCTCCAGGCTGAATTGAGAAGAACGTTCGGGATAGACATCAAACTTGCAGATCTGTTTCAGATACACTCTCTAGGGGACCTGGCGCAGAGGATTGGAAGCCCCAAGGCAACACCAGGCATCAGCACCGAAGCTCGCATCGACTGGAACCTTGAGACCGCTCTTCCCCCTTCCTTGCTGAAGACACCCCGAATGACGCCAATTGCCTTCCAACGCTCAGGCCTCGGAAGCTCGCTAAGCGTCATCGTGACAGGTGCTACCGGCTTCCTCGGTACTGCCATCGTCAAAGCCCTCCAAGAGACGCCGCGGATACAAGAGATCCATTGTCTCGCTGTCCGTGATATTCACGGAGAGAATGCAAGGGCCCTTCAACGCAAGTTCTCAAAGGTGCGATTGTATTCCGGAGACCTCGCCCAACCACGTCTTGGCCTCGGTGAGGATGAGGCGCGCCTTCTCTTCGTGGACGCAGCCGCTGTCGTACACAATGGCGCCGACGTGTCCTTCCTCAAGCCATACGAAGCCCTACGCGACACCAATGTTGGATCTACGAGGGAGCTGGTGCGCTTGTGCCTCGACTCTCGTTCGTCGGCCGTGCTGCACTTCGTCTCGACAGCCGGCGTGGGCGCCATCCTTGAGACGCAAGGAAGTGGCAGTGTCCCCGAACTGAGGGCCACGACCCTGAAGGAAACACGCCCGGATTCAGTTGACGGCTACGTGTCATCCAAGTGGGCAAGCGAGGTCTTACTCGAGATTGCAGCTGAGAAGACCGGTCTACCCGCCCGCATCTACCGCCCTTCTAGCATCACTGGTCCAGGGGCGCCGGCCCTCGACATTGTCCACAATGTGATGAATCTTTCACGGAAAATGCGTACGATTCCGCGCATGCAGGGCTGGGCAGGTTGGTTCGACTTCGTGTCTGTGGAGCGGGTAGCCCAGGAGCTTGTCCAAGGCGTCTTGAGGCAAAGGCAACCTGGACCGGTGGAGTTTGTGCACCCTACTGGCGAAGTAGTGCTTCCAGTTGCGGAAGCTAGGAGATATCTCGAGCGCCAAACGGGATACGAGTTCCGTGAAGTGGAGATGGAAGCGTGGATTCAGAAGGCAATGTCGTTTGGAATGTCGGAGCTTGTGGCGGGTTATCTTGGTCAAATCCCAGATTCAGATGTGATGCCGACCTTCCCTAGGCTAGAAAGCACTATCTTCTAGGCGGACATTTTACATGGATGTTTCTTAGAAAGCTAAAGCCAGAAGTAATATAGGGTTCTTCGTATAGGCTATATTTTTTCTCATATCTATAGAATAATGAATATTCTATATTCATTTAGTTAGATCAAAACCAACTATACTTTTCTAGAAAAAAATCCTAGTAAGCTTTATACTAGATATATACCCAACTCAAGCTATCAAGTTTGAATTTGAAGAATAACAAGATTAATGGTAGAGTTCTGTATCATTCGTACTATAGCGTTGAAGGATCTAGACTAGGCTGCTTCTTACCTTTAACGCTATTCCTCTCATTATCGCTTATGCTAAGATTATCTCTCTCGCTCGTTGCAATAATTTCTCCAGCTTTGTATATTCGCTCTGTCTTTAATTCCGTTAATTCCACTTCGCTACCATACCCGTTTTCCGCTATCGCACCCTCCATATACACCGGGCCTTTGGGCCGGCCCTTTCGCCAGTTTGAGGAGATTTGGGCACTATTGACGTCACAGTGTTGTTTCGCGTTACTACGATGGAAACCTTTGGTTGAGCGGGAGAAGGGTGGCGTTCGGGAACTGCCTTGGCCACTGTCGGTGGCAATGCGGTGGATCTTGCGGAGAAGGGGACGGAGCGAGAGGCACGAGATGATCATGATAGAGATGGTATATTCGGCCATGGCAAGAACGTCTTCATCGACCCAGGAAATTAGCTTTCAGAGTTCTATAATATGAAACCTTGCATTACTTACACATAGGCAGGTTGTTCACTACAAGATCCTGCACGGCAAAGCGTACAAGACTAGACGTGATAGTCAAGCTACCAAGCATGAACATGCAAAGCAAACCCGCCTTCTCGCGCCGATATCTGAAGTTCAGGCTCTTGATGACTGGAAGTGGCAAGAAGAATACTGTCATCGAACATCAGTGTTGATAGCAAAGTGTCTAGGTGTATTCTCACTGAAAATCTCGGAGATAATGTTGAGGGACCAAGTAAGCTGGCCCAGTGGCTTTGCGCTGAAAGCAGAGCAAGCATCCGGCTTGTCTGACCAGTTGATAGCTATGTCAGTGCCACACCAAAACGTAATGGCGACATAGGCTGTGATAGCTGCAACTATCACAAAACATACCACTGCCCATAGCCCTTTGCGCATCTTAGG
Organism: Bipolaris zeicola 26-R-13; assembly: GCF_000523435.1. Classification (NCBI taxonomy): domain Eukaryota; kingdom Fungi; phylum Ascomycota; class Dothideomycetes; order Pleosporales; family Pleosporaceae; genus Bipolaris; species Bipolaris zeicola. The sequence goes on along the minus strand of NW_006912285.1, from coordinate 29,256 downwards.
TGACGTCGCCGGAATGATGCGTATATAGAATGCCAGCATGCTGAATTTAGGGATGAACAGTCCGCCGTCAAATAAGTACATTGTGGCGTGTCGGAGCTGCTCGTAGCTTTAGCATTTTGTGTGTTTTAGGAATGAACTACAAGCAGGAGAACACGCACTCTGCGAACATGTTCCGAAGGTGAGATGAAGTTACTCATTTCATTTGCTCTGTATGTAGCAGTGTCGCAAGCAATCAACGCAGTGCAGTTCACGACGGCGAGGCCAAGCCACATGTCGGCTACGAACATTGACGTCGTCTTATTTTGAATGTGCACCCCAAACCGACAACCGGCAAGCATGATACTCGTCACATACAAACACCACTCAATGACCTTCACAGCATTAGACACAGAAACAGGTATGTGCTCGATATGCGACATAGTTGGATTAAACGTACCATAACACTGGTCGGGTCGATCGACATGACTGACAGGAGCCAGTTTGGGGTTTCTTGTTTCGATCAGGTGTTCATCAACGGGCCACTTCCACCTGGAGGAGTGGTAACAAGTGGATATTTGTAGACTCCGTAGGATCAAGTGCAGGACGCATGATTGGTAGCCGTATAGCACATATATACGCTGGTGGTGCTGAAGAGTGAGCCATTTAGGGAGCATCGCTTTCCGGTCTCGGTACCCGCTTCCCCAGGCCGCAGTGGTGGCATTCCATGCAGACTTACTAATAACCTAGTGTTTCGCTTCTCCGACGGTAGGTGTAGGCAACGACCGTGCTTCTGACTGGGCTTGAAAGCTGATTGGAGGGCAGGCAATAGAGTTCGTGGGCTACGCCATACTAACTAGGAGCTATCCTACCCCGAGCACGCAAGCGCGCCCAATTATAGTGGATTGCGACGCTTGCTAGTAGCCTGGCTGCTGTCATTTGCAAGAGGCCCTACTTTGACGAGTTAAGGCACTCCAGCGGTTCCCAGCCCCTGAGACAGACGAGCATGCCAAGGCAGATAGCAAGGTCGAGGCCTGGAAGTCAGGGTTTAGCATTCAAGGTTCCTGACTCGAGGTTCAAGACATGGGATTCAGGCTCAGATTTTGGCATGATTGCCCCTAGCTGCATGGCGATCTTGAATTCGCCTCCTATAGCATGGGGCAAGACTACCTCGCTACCAAAGCCACAAGGTGCCCGCTCGGGTGCACGCCCAATGCTAGTAGAGTCATGCAATGCATGACATCTGACGTGTACCTGGTAATGATAGCCTCTAGATCAAGAAAAGACAATACCAAGGTTTCTAATCAGCCGCACGCCACGCCAAGTATCCAAGCCCTTGGCCTGTGGACAGCTAAGTGCGACAAGGCCCCAAGCTGCTCCAGGGTGCTGTCGCGAACCCAACAAGCATTTGAATTCAGTATTTGGGGCTATATGCTGTGTTCTGTGATGAAGAATAATCCTCATATCTCTTCGCAATGCCAGCTACCTCTGTTGTATTCGCTCGTCCTTCTCTTCTTGTTCTGTCCTTGCCATGCCTTGTTCGCTGCGTTGCAGCCGTCAAGTTTCCTTTGCAAATTCAATCATAGCCCTGACCACATCGACGTCTAACTTCCATCGCTCTTTCTGTGTGAGGACTGAGCTTGTGGAGCTTAGATATCGCTGTTTATGGGGTTGACTCGATAAATATCTACGAACGTTCGAGAAGAAGTTCTTAAGTACAGATTTTCGGGACCAATAGGATAATCCGAGGGTTTTATCTAAATTTGTTCGCGAGGAAACACTTTCACGAGTATTCCTTCTAAAAAGATAAGCAACCTTTTGTCTTCTGGGATCATACCTGTGTGTGCAAAGGATGTCAAGTGATGGAATCAAGACGACGAGGATCAATGCAATGCCCGGAGTCAAACTAGGCTCCAATCTCAAGGCAGGTAAAATATCGGGCTACTTGTGCCAAATCTAACAATTGTACTTGACTGCCCTGGGTCGGGATGATAGTGGCCATAATTCTCGTCCTCAGAGGGTGGGGACAGAAACGCGAGGCTTATTGACAAGCGGAATAAACCATGGCAGAGATATAGCCGAAACCAGCAGTATAGTCGTAAGCAATCATATGAATGTCTACATCTAATTCGGCACACTGATGCCTTATATCGTAACGAAACATCCCACGATAGCAGATAAGTCGCAACCATCATCCTGCATAGACATCGCTATTCATCATGGACTGAGACCACTATGCATTGTGCTTAACGCGGTCTGCAATGAATCGCAAGACGGCCATGTACAACTAATACTAGGATTTGAACATGACCCTTTGCGCAACAACAAGATATATGCAGTGATGGGTACTAATGCGGAGGCAAAACTGCCTTGTTCTAGTTTTCTAGCTAAGCCGCGAATTTAGCCGCGAATTCCCTAATCATCGCGCGACACAGCTCGCACGATTTCCAACCATCGCCCTCTGTAAGGTGGTAGGAGCGGTGAGGACAGAGCACGCTTAATGTCTCTGGCATAGATCCTTGTACCGCTGTCTCAGTCACTGAAGGCTCCGGAGGTGGTAGTGGGGTTTCAGGTTCTGCAGTTTTGCCCTTCTTTTTCTTTTTCTTCTTGCCACCACCCCATATCGAACTCGATCCCCATTCGCCCCAATCATCTTTCTCTTGGACTGTCTCTGGTTCAGCTACTGGCTCAGAATCGATTACAAGTTCGGGCTCTGGAATGGGCTCTTCTGGTGGAGGTTCTGAAATCATTACAGCGACGCCTTTCTTCTGCTTACTCTTCTTCACCGAAGCAACGGTCGCGCCCCAGTCACCCCAGCCGTCGTTTGCGTTCTCCTCTACGGGTAGGGAAGGTGCAGGCTCGATCAGAAGCTCTGGCTCTGGCGCTGGCGACGGTAGTTCTTCGATCCTGAGCCCCTTTTTCCCGCTCTTCTTCTTCATTTTTTTCCCAGTTGTCATCGCAGCACACCATACACCCCAAGGATCGTCTTTTTTCTCTTGTATTTTGCTGAGTCCCACCAATGGATCAACCGCCAGCTCCTCGACAGGTTCCGGCTCTGCTTCGGGAGGAAGAGGGGTCAGTATTCTCAGGGCTTCTGGTCCTGGTTCAGGTAGTTGAGGTTCCTCATCTTTAGTTTCACCTTTTGCTTTCTTCTTCTTTGATCTCTTGATTGTGGTTTCGGCAAATCCCCACGGATCTTCTTCCTTGACAGGTTCCGGTTCGAGGACTGGTTCTAGCACTGAGTCGATTGCTGGCTCAGGCTCTAGCAGATGCTCCTCGACTACGCCTTTTTGCTTTTTCTTCTTGTTCTTGCCAGTATTGCTGAACGAGAACGACCACGGGTCATATTCCTCTTTATTTTCTGGTTCAGGAGCTAGTGCAGGATCTAGTTCCCTAAGAGACTCGGAAGACATCTTATGACTCACTATGCGCGAGGCTGTCGGGTGCTTGCCGTCGCAGCGAGGGAAACATTGTGCTTGTCCAGCTGTATCCTCGACTCCGTCAAGCACTGCATCAGCCCTCTCCTCATTCACGCAATGGCCTTCCCACTTTTGTAGTACATGAGTAAGCTTCTCAGTAAATGTCTCCAGAAGGTGACATGTCATGAACTTGTGCAGCGCACCATCACCCACACTGTTGATATAGACTTTGCGTGTAAAGTACGCGTAGTCGAGGTCGAATTGTTCTTTGACTCGATCCTGCAGGTACTCATGAAACCAAGACCAAGCCATCTTTGGAAACCATGTACACTTCTTCGTAGTGTCTAGAACTTCGTCGAGTGCCATGAGACTACCATGTGTTCTGATCTGCTCTTTTGCGAGGCCTTCAAGGTCCGGTAGTTCGTACATGGTAGCAATAGCAAATACCAAGAGGGCTTGTTTGAACTTGATATGCGTCATTGAGGCTGCGTCATCGCTTTTTGTTTCGAGTGTTTGATATGTGCCGGTGTAAAGGTAGTGAACAAGCGTGTGCCCTGTAGCTGCACTCACTCCCTGGAGGTGAAGTGTTCCTCCAGCATCAGTAGTTGACCATTTCGGCGAACGTAAAAGGTGTTTTGGTACGCAATAGGTGGCAAGCCCTGGGCCGCAATCAATGACAACGGGGGCACAAGCGTAAGGGCTACCGATTATTAGACAAGAGTTTCAGATTCTGAGGAGAGTTAGGCCTCAACCTACGATATCATAGACTCGTCCATTTCCGGCTCTGTTCTTGTGTCTTTTCCTGCTTCACTGCCCACGCTCGTGCTGGGTGTGGCTGGGGGATTGTCTACTACAACAACCTCTTCTCCCGCATGGACGTTGTTCTCGGTGGGCTGATCGAGGAACATGGATGTCTCGATTTCACATGATGCAGTAATTGCAGGCTTGCAGAGAAAGCTAGATCGCTTCTTCTTTGGCATTTCGTGGAAGTAGTAGATAATGCAATACTATGCGAGACAAAATGAAAATGTGGAGACTTGTCGATGCCGGCGAGTATGTTCTCAATAGTCATAGTAGTGGCACCATCATCTTTAGGCAACAATTCTGAACACATACTCGGCACGACGCTAACCCCCAGCAGCAGTGGCCATTCAGCACCCGCCACGAAGCTCGTACAACATCGCAACCCTATACTCGACGCCACATTATGCGATAAGCCATAGGCAGCTCCAATGAAAGTGCAGAAATTTACGATCATGCAAGGAATGACAAGCTACAAGACATCATCGGGATGGTCATTTTCCATCATGGCTTTTGGGACAAGGATGCAATTTCTTCATACACAGGCGGGCCGATCGACAAGGCTACTAATGTCTTACCCTAACGAAGATCTCTCCTTGACTTTGGTCAGCGATTGTAGAGGATGCATGTAATTCCTCTGATGCTTGATCGTTGTAGATGCTATAACTAGAATACCTACCTGTGGCACGGAGCTCAACGTCACTGTCCATGCGTTCCGAACGGCATTGATTCCAATCAGAGGTGGGGTCGACTTGGCGTACTGTGCTTGCAGCTTGATCAGGATCAAACTCACCACACCTATAGTATAAATGTCGCCGTTTACACGTTATCTAGTAGATTTTTGCTCATGGAAATTGCGCTTCACGTTGATTGGCCTGCCGATCATCGTCTCTTCCTATTGAGTAACCGATGCTGATACTTCTGACGCTCATGCCCATGCTCATGCTGTTGCTGACTGCTATTGATGCGGATGGCGGCTCACTGCGATTGGCTGGAAACTCTACCGACAGCTGCGCAGTGGTTCTGAGCCGCCCACCTTCCAAAAATATCTTAGCGTAACAAGTCAGCTACAGGATAACCAATATGATTGGTCAATCTTCAATGTTATCCTAACTGGACTTTTGGAATGCTGCTTGCGGGGGTGAAGCCACAATCGCTAATGACTGTATGTGTACGCATATGAGAGGTCAACATCTTGGAGAGGTGGGCGGACACAAGTGACGGAGACGGCAGGTCGAGAGCAGGTGAGCCACCAGGCCGGATGCCAATGGCTACCGCCATCCAAGCCAAGAGCCGCTGTTGTGTAATGAAACGATTAAAGTCAACCTGCGCCCAGTGATTGTAGTATATTAAACTTCCCCAGCTAACCAACCATACACTAGCTGACATATTATGCTTTCTTCTTTAAGCCTTTCTGAGCTCGGCCGCTAGTCGCTGGCCCAAACACGCATTTTCACTTTGGCTTATCCAGTGTACCGCCAATTTAGATTTTCCGCTCGCTGCCAATCGAGAGTACGTTAACGCATGAAGTACGGCTCTATGTATATCCTACAAGACATTGAGGGTAAGGGTAAAGGGCTTGTCGCAACCAAGAATATCGCCAAAGGTACCCGAATCATTTCGGAACGTCCGGTAGTCACAACACTAGAGGGACAACGGAGCGAGGAGTGGCTAAAGAAACATATATCTGGATAGGTTGAGTCCCTCGATGAATATGAACGACAATCATTCCTCCCCCTGCACGATATGTATCCCTACGAAGAAAACGTTAAGCAGTTTTTTAGTATTATTCGAACGAACGCCCTTCCTATTGAGGAAAACGGCACTGCGGGTGGAATCTTTCTCGAAGCCTGTCGCATCAACCATTGCTGCAATAATAATGTACAAAAGCATTGGAATAAACGTATTGGGCGGCACACTGTGCATGCTTCAAGGGACATCGTCGAGGGTGAGGATATTACGATATACTACCTGGATCTCGACGGTATCCGTGATGTTCACCGCCAAAAGCTGCAGGACAAGCTTGGGTTCTTGTGTGCATGCTGTGTTTGCTCCTTGCCAGCAGAGGAGAGCGAGGAAAATGATCAACGCTTGAAGAGGATTCAATACCTGGATGACCTCGTTGGCCGCGAATGCATGGCAATGAACTTTTCCGAACGAGTCCTTCGCTATGTGGACGAACACATCCAACTTCATGATAGACAAGGGCCAGATGATGCTGGTTTACCGAGGGCATATCTCGATGCTGCTCAGATCGCTATCGCCAATGGTGACCTTGCGAGAGGACGAATATTTGCGGAAAGAGCAGTAAAGGCATGGCGCATAGCTTCCGGTCCCGACAGCAGCGAGGTGATCGAGTACGCGGCATTAGCACGAAACCCCGCTACGCTTTCGCTCTATGGTTTATCAATGAAATGGAAGATGTCATTGAAAGATGTTCCTTCGCAGTTTCATTCTACAGACTTCGAGCACTGGCTTTGGAGAAGAGATAAACCAAAGGAGATACACCAATCGGGACAATTGACAAGTCTTCGCAATCAAACATTTTTTCCTAACTTCTCCGCTCTTCCATACAGCAGCTTAAGTTCTCCAGGGCTTCATCGAGACACTAAAGACCCCTATCAACCCATGCGTCATTGGTGCTTCCTGGGAGAAATTACCAATTCCATCACGCTCCATCATTTCGAGCTGGAGCTTGCGGATATCAACGACAAAAGAATATCTCTACACTTCAATACGATTGGTCGAGGCAGTGAACTTGATATAGCGAGTGTTCAAAACGGGTGTACCGTCGCAGTTCTGTATGCGGAACGCCACACGTTTACATACGGAGACACTGGCATCAAACTCCAAGACCCACAAATGCTGAAGGTATACAAAACTCATCCCCATACCCAATACTCTTTCACGTACACTGACGTGATCGAACATCACAAAGATCTTTCCAATAGCGTTGGATAAGTTGTTGGAACTAAGTGACCGGATTCAACAGTACTCAGGTGCCATGAACCAGATCAAAATGTGCCATCGGTGCGACAACAAGACCATATTACTGAATCGATGTGGAAAATGTTCTTTGTTTTGGTACTGCGACTATGTAAGACCACCATCTCCCGAGAACATTAAAAAAAAGCCTGACATCTTCTTACTAGGCCTGCCAAAAGACTGGGTGGGTCGAGAGGGCCCATAAGACAGATTGTAGAATTTTGAGAGATCCCGATCTACGTGGGTTCATCACCCTGGGATAGGGAAAGCTTGTTAGCCGTACAAAATTTCCTCTTGATGTCAGCAAAACTGCCTAGGCTGGGTTTGGACAACAAAATCTCAGTTGTCTTATCTTGCTTCGAATAGCATCTTGATAGAGAGCGATGGATGATGTTGCATTGATGAGAGTATTACTCCCTGTACAAAAAATGCGTTTATTGTAGCATTGCATTTATAAAACAATATTAACTGCTGGATTTTATTAGCTACGCTGCGGCAATCATATCGAGTGCAGATAAAGCAATAGCTATTTGGGTCATACAACCGAGGTTTCTTAACTTCAAGCTAGCTCTGCCTCAATAACACTTTCTACAGAGTGGGTTGGCCTCCAGATGTTTAGTACCTTTAATCCCGCACTTTCCACCAGCGCCTGCCACTCAGCCTCCGTCCTTTCCTTCGCACCAAGGCAAGCCATCATCGTGATATCGGACGTTGTCACACGAGCGAGCGGCTTCGCAGAGCTAACCAAACTTTCGTGAATGAGAAGCTTCGAGTATCCGGGTTCCATAGCTTCCGCAAGGTGAGAAAGGATCTGCTTCGCCTGTGTGTCTTCCCAGTCGTGCAGCACGTTGTGCATAAAGTAGACACGGGCACCTTTCACGGGCTGTGGTTCAAAAAAGTCATGAGGGTGGATGGAGATGGTGTCGTCAATAGTCAACTCCTTGAGAATATCGGGCAGGTCTTGGAGCACTAGACTGCCCTCCGGGATGTCAGGGTGTCGCAGATGGAATTTGGTGAGGTCGTGGCCCTTACTACCACCGACATCAACGACTAGGGGCCGGTCAGACTTGGACTCTTTCACAAGAGTCTCAGTTGGGTAAATCTCAACCCAGGGCGTTAGGTTGTGCCTGGAGTGACTCTCCATGGCATCATTGAATTCTCTTGCGGCAATAGGGTTCGCGCTAAGGGATTGGAACAGGTTTTCATCTGAGCCTTTCATGAACTGCCAGTTGCAGTCGTTGGGGTTATTGGGGACCTTATATCCCGTCTTCTTGAGGTAGGCTGGTAAAGTCCTGAACATGGGAGAATTTACGAAGCCATAAAATTCACCATAGACGTTGGCGAGGGCCTGATCCTCAACGAGAGCGCATACCCACGGTGTAGGCTTATAGCTATCCTCGGCGGTCTCGATGACAAGATTCTGTCCAGAAATTTGCCGAATCATGCGTCCTGCATTATCGTCAGAATGCTCGCCATGCGTTAAGCAGAGCAGAGATGTAACCTACGGATCAGCACTACATCGACACCTGTTAATTCGGCCAGTTCCGTGCAAGTCTTCTCTCCGCCTCCTGTCTTGATCCATTTGCTGAAGACACCCGCATCAATCAACGTCTTGATGCATGCATTAGTGGCTGGGTTGACCCAACAGTGTTGCCAAACAATGTCCCACGGCTTATGTACTTTGCTTAAGGCCAGGGTCAGCGCCTCCATAGCACGGACGCGCTCTGCTTCGTTAACGAAGGAATTCGCGTCGAGGCCCTCTAGGGCTCCGATAAGTTGGTCTGCGGATGCCATGTTGGAAATGGAAATTAATTTTCGGGAAAAGATGCACGAACAACGGAAACCACACGCGGTAAATCATTTAATAAAGGACAATATTTTCATCGGCCGTGAAATTCTGGCCATATTTACCGGTTGACGAGAGGGTTTCTAGTACTATAGAAGTTAGTAAATTTCTTGTAATAGATAAGCGCGTACTAAGATCCATATTTATTCTACGTGCTGTTCCTGATAGGTAATCTGTCCTTAACGACTCTATGTAACCTGTATGGCGAAACTTGTACAGTATCATCTGGTCACGCGGTTACTCGATAGTGTAATTCGTCCCGAATTACATTGTAAAAGCCGCAAGATTCAATTCTATGCGAGTTGAATTAGTTAGCACTAATCAATTGACCACACGGTATCGGGAATGTGGGTAAGCCTTTTATGTATACTTTTGTCAGATATGAGATAGTTCGGATGATGGTCACAGGCATAATCTGGGTACGAGGCAGAGTACCCGGATCCTATAATTAGCCAATCAGGACGCGCCAAGAAAGGCGCCTGAGCCCGACGTAATTAGACCACCAAGCCCCTCAGATAGCGGCTTGAGGACGAACAATCAATAAATCATCTCCACCATTATTGAACACCTATTAAATCTGACAACTTTATAGAACATCTTAGATCAAGTATAGATAATGATATAGTAAAACCAAAATCTTTTGGCACTATAGTTAAGAACAACGTTAGTGAATTGATTATTATCTCAAAACTCATTTGCTATTAGTAATATTCGAAATAAGAAATCTAATTCCTTACGGAAAGATGTCTGATAGTAGTTGATCAGTAGTAGCACAGATATACGTCGCCATGCGATTCGCTAAACTTGTTGATCCTCAGCTGGATATTCCAAAATCTTAGTTGATGATAGTTAGAGATAATGGAATAAGCTTACTGTTACGTGATTATGTGTACGGATACCCCGCATTTTCCTCCATAGGCGTGATAGTGCATCCGCCGCAAAGTACTGCATCTTCAACTGGTACGGCACGCAGAACACGCACATCAGCCACGACCAGATAGCCACCAATGTGCAGTACATTACGGACAAGTGCTGGGCGCGGGGCTCGTCTGCCGGGTTTTTATAAGTGTAGCGCGGCTTGCGCCTGCGTCGGGGTTCTATGGAGTTTGGCTTGCTGATGGGTGTTCACCCGTGGTTGTAGGTATGGCGGCCTCGCGAGCACGTACAGCGACAACGGGCTTTCGCTGGACGGTTATGCTGTCTCTTCGCATGCGAAGTGTCCAGGCACTTCGACTGTGAGAGAGTGCAAGGCTAGACAGGAGGTGTAGCCCCACTGCATATTTCTGATCAACGCAAGAAAAGCTGGTGAGAGTGCCGGTGTCGTGGCTTAGTCGAGCCTTGCCACTGTCTCGCCTTATATCAAACAGAAACAACTGGGTGCCTAGAGCTCGGGCCTGAAGGTTGTAGGTCCTAGAAGGCAACAGCACATAGGAAGTCTAGCAGGCATCTGCCATAACTCACTGACACTCACTATATAAGACAGCCCACCTTATCACTTAGAATAGAGATTCTGTCCAGCGGCGGAAAGGACAGCGGCGACTGGTCAATTAGCGGACCAGAAGACGCAAGAACACTGTGCTTTGGAAGACACTCCCGCGAATAGATGGGATTGGGTGGTGTGACAACACCATAAACCCCGGGCCCCATCCGTCCGCATGCCCCATGGGAGGATTTTAGATAGGACGTTAAACCTGAACAAACAAAAAAACCTAGAATAAAGAAGATTAGAGCACTACCCTAACTCTACTAACAGGATTAAGAGAAGAGAGCTCTGATTAGAGAAGAATGGTCACGCGGATATGATCAAAACTAGCAGTATATCATGTTTATTCAATATTCCTTTCTTCTCTAGCAGCTCTAGCCGTGGGGACAGCAAAAAACGTAACAGATATTTTTGGATCCGTCGGATTGACAGGAGCCGTCTACGCAATGGGATAGGGAGGCATCGCGTGCAGCGGCTGCGCACCAAGTGTTAGAAACGTTGCACTTATCCGTCACTGCACCAGGCTGGTTACATCCCTAGCAATACCAATCAGTAAAAGGCAAAGTTTGTATGAGTCTAGTTGCGTACATCGCCAGTACAAGTCCGAATATCTTTACAACCATCCAATCCAGCAACTTGTGTCACGAGGAGAAGTACAGTGGCGATAGGAAATATAAACATTTTAGATGATGATACAAGAGTAATAAGTAAAGAAGACGATTTGGATACAGTTATAATCAAGTAGAGTAGTTGATATTTATATACGACTCGGTAAAAGAGAGTTCGTACTTTAGACGGGAAATTTAATCTGTTTCGCACATGGATCATGTCTCCGCTCACATAAGCTCACTCGGCTTATCAAAACTAACAGTGCTAGTCAAAGTCAGTTTAATATTGGAAATCAAGTCTTTCAACTCAGAATTATCGAATGTCTTGATATTGAACATAGTCGGTGCTGAAGCTGTCACGATTTTGAATGTTGTTGATAAATTAGTTCCTGATTCAATTCCTCGTTTCTCTTGCGCTCAGCACAATACACGGTCAGGCTTCCATGTAATGTGGACCATGGACGGGGAAGGTTGGAAGGGCTTGGAGATGTATCGCTTTAAGCACCTCCCAGGCAGTGGATTGGGCATCAGCTCAAGCTGACGTGCCTACAAATCGTAGCGTCCAGCTGTGGGCAGGCATTCCCCAGAACCCTAGATCCGGCTAGCTCTAATAAGTATCTATCGCGCAGCCTAGGATAAGAATTGCGTCCCAGACATATTCCTGGCCTTAGAGCTACGTGGCGGTGTCGATTCGCGGCGCTCAGTACAGCTGCGTGTCATTGCTGTTTTGATCATCATATGTATTTGGTCGTTCTAATAAATCACAGAATCTTTTTCACACAACTGAATGTTTGAAGACGGACACCAGAGTAACTGTTAAGAACTAAACACTAGCTTCCTCCTGGAAATCAGCTTGTTCGCCACGGTCACGATAATCTCGCGTTTAGCATCCTTGTCCTTACCCTCTCCTTCTCTTGGTGCCGTCTCGAAAGTATTCCAAACTTCAATGTACTTATGATCGGTGTCCTTGGTGGTGTAGATTGCATGAAATGCTTCCGCCATGCGATCACGCGTTTTCATAGCTAGAAAATCATCCAACGTGACGCCCTTGCCGTGCTGATTCATCGCATAGCGATGATAGGCCGAAAACTGCACGCAATATAGTACCAGAGCAGCCAAACCTGCCGCCAACGCCGTCGCGACGCTCGAGCCGCTAACTAGGCTGCATTTCTCAAATGGCACATTGCCAGGCCGGTCTTTGATGACCCGGTCGCCAGGGAAGATGAAGTCGACATGCGAGGCCCGAGTCCAGCGCCAGGCGGTGCCCCATGCTGTCGCGGCACCGATCTTGAAGCGTGTTGGGTTGGCAGCTGGATGACTCCCATCGGCGTCGGTAGCCTGGTCGTTGGCGGAGCAGAAGAGGAGAATGTTTTTCTTAGCCGCTTCGTCCAGAGCAAGTTCAAGCTTCTTGATGTCGGCCTCATTGTCAACCGTCTTCTCAATTGTCCACGACATAGAGATGATGTCTACGCCTCGGTCGATAGCTGCACGCACGGCCTTTGGAAAGGGAACTAGTTAATCGATGCAATGGAATACTCTTACGGGCGTTGAACATACCTTTTCTGCGCTCTTAGCCGTGATTTGCCTTTTCCCTTGCTCTTTGGCCTTATACTCATCGAGGCGAAGAACGTAAAGCTGGACCTTGGGGCAAACTCTGCAGATCAAGCTCGCCATAACGGTACCATGAAAGCCACTAGTTGCCCAGTATGGCGCGTTGAGATTGTTCTGGTTGCGAAAGCTGCGGCCTCCAATCACTTTGTCAACTACAGATTGTTCGTTGATATCCAATCCATCGTCGATGAGAGCTACCATGACTGGCCTTGGCTCGACGCCATTCAAGCGCGAAGTATCCAGATCGACGTTCTGAATAAAGGTTGCGAAATCATCCATGCATGTCAGCCACTTGTGTTGATCCTTATGTTGCTCCTGTGTGGCTGTCAGTCCTTCTCCCAATTCCGTCTTCTTCAAAGGCAATGCATCTCGCTGGACTTTGATTGTGGGTGGGAGTGGTTCTTGATTCTTAGAATCTTTGGATTGTTTGCTTTCTACGCTTTCGATGAGCAGGCTTCTGTTATGCTTCAGTCTTGCGCAAAATGCATCCAAGTTTCGTTTCTCTCTCGCTCGTGTCTCCAAACCCTGCATACTAGTCAACGTTTAAGCCTTTGTAAACTCGGAAAATGCGCACCTGAGTCGCATAAAGCACAACTGTGTCAAGATTTTTGAGTTGGTTGAGGCCCTCTGACTCACTCCAGCTGCGCAGGACAGCATTGTTTCCGCCCCAGTAGAGGTTGACTTGACTGACACTCGGGGCAGCTTTCACTATGACCTCGGAGCTGAGATCGGTTCTCTGCCAATCCCAAACCTTGAGCACTTCAATTCCTTGGAGAGCTCTTTCAATGGTCTCATCACTGTGAGACGGCTCCTCACTATCGTCAATGTACAGATTGAATATTCGCTTTACGCCCTTGCTACGAAGCCAGTCAAAAATTACCGTGTAGTCATCCCGACCTTTGCCTGTATCCTTGGCAGTAGACCTTGAGAGAAACTTGGAAACCGCAGCTGCAGGTTTATCTACTCGGATATTCGGAAGCAACACATATTTGAGGGTATCTTCAAAGATGACGTAATTCATCTTTTGGAGCCTCTGCAATGAAACCAGGGGGGGTCCATCAGCCAATGACCAGTATAATTCCTTTTCTGTTGCGTCTTTAGTCTAATCGAATGCTCGCCTCTGCTAATGGACTTACCTTGGACTGGTCCATAGAGAAATGAAACAATACTTTCGTGATCTTCTTGGGTTCCCATGTAATACAGCTTCAAAAAGTCTCGAATTGCATTTGCCGTCACCTCTGTGACCACTTCCTTATGCTTCGGTGTCTTGTTAGTGCCAGGGGCCGGCGCCTTGGCCAGAGCAGGCGACATCGACACAGATACTTTCCCACCTGGCTTAGTTTCATCCAGATGGGCAATTTTTGGGATGGCCGTGTCAAGTCGTGTAGGCTGGCGTTGAATTCCTCGCATTGGAAGATCCTGGTGCTCAAGCGCTGGGTCCCTATGTCTGCCCTGTGGGTGCTCCTTGGAGCGACTAAGCTCGTACGTCGGGACTGGACGGACCTGATCTGGAACTTTTGGCATCTGCTGCCCTCCTGGTACGCTTTTATAACTTTCTTTCGTGTTTCGGCTGCTGGTTGCTGTCTTGTCGCTCGTCTTGTTGCCGCTGCGTTCTTCTTTTGTGTCTTTGGTCCCAGCTTCAGCTTTCTTTGCTGCTTGTCTTGTCTTCTCGTGGTATCGATACACCGAGAGCCGACACGGATCGACGTCGGCGCCCACGTTGACGTTCAGAGCAGCGTCGCAAGCGTTTACTAGTGCGCGCACGACTTCCATTTGCGATTCTGTGCAGCGTTCCCACTCGACGGCAATGTGAAGCGGGGTTTTGAACTCGTTGTTCTGGGCTTCCAGCGTCTTAGAATCGTGAACTCGTTTGATGAGCTTGAGGGCAATTCTGCGCGCGTATTTATGCTTGCTGAGCATGGCTTTGTGAAGACAATTGTTATTCTTTGAGTCCTGCAGCGCCAGAACGACATCAATATTCCCCTCAGCGTTGTAGACATCGCACATGTACTCCACGAGTTTGGTGATGCCGCCTATGATGGCCGCCTGCAACGGCGTGGTGCCAGCACCGTCCGTTTCTTCCATGAGGTGACAATGCTGCTTAATCACATGTTCCACGAGCGGCTTCAGCGCACTCGCGCTGTCTTTTCCTGCCTCTACAATCATATGCAAGAGGTTCCTCGGATTGTGATCGTTTGTCCTTTGGTCAAGGTAGTTGTATTCGTCTGGCTTGCTGGTTATGGCTTCGATGTTCAGCCTGCCCTCCCTAAAGCCAGCGATGATGCGCTCGAATTGGAGTTTGATGTTTTGTTCATGCTCCTCTTCATCCTCGCTTCCCGACTCACTGGAGTACCCCTCGTTGTCAGTCTCGCTTTCGGCAGCCCTATCAATATCATGTTTCTTCGCTATCTTCCATTCGTCAGGGTCTTGTAGGCGTGTGCTTTCCATGAAGGGCAGAATACAGCCTGGAATCAACGAAGTTTTGTTGCCCTACCAGCAAGCGGATAGATGGGTTGGGAAATGGGCGCATGCACAGCTTGGCTCTAGCAGGCTGCAGGCGAAACGACTGCCAAAATTGTGCTTACTACGCTTTAGCGGCGGGGCAATGCTCGAAAGGGGGCATGGCTGGTGTGACAGGCCTCATGACTTGGAAATGGCCCCCAACACAGCACAGCTTTCTATGTTAATACGGTTATATTACAACATATGGGTACACCTGGAAAAAGAATTGTATTCCTTCGCAAGGGAGCCTTGGCCTTCATAAGCATCTTGACGCGACTATGGCAGAAGTTTCCAACAGCGAACCCGTGCAAACAGAAGAGAAGTACGAGGATGACGACTACGACGTTTTTGACATCATGCTGAATCCTGGCGGCGACGAAGGCAGCTCATTTCGCACCAGAAACGATCCATCGGCGCCTTACCAACGTACTAATGTTACCGAGCGTAAAGGAGCACTGGACATCCGCTGCACCTGTCTGGACGTGATTCACGGCCTCGTGAGCCCCGACGCCGACGAATTTGCGACACTCATTGTTCTCAACTTCAGGTTCGACAGCCGCAAGACAGCAAGACGCATTTTGGCTGTGAACATCACTCTCCAGTTTGCACCTGAGAAGGCCGGTGACCCTGAGCCCGAAGTGTTCCAGATCGCACCCTACGATAACATGGTTATGGTTCAGACGACACAGACAGAAGGAAAGACAACCATGGCGGGCGTCAGCTTGGGGGCACCTCCGCTTGTTGGTGTGGAGTTGGGGGCGGAATTGGGCTGGGAACGCAGTGTCACCCGAGAAACCACAGATGCGACAAGAGTGATTGGCTCGATTGATCTTTTGGGAAGGACGTATGGGAACGCGGACAGCGCATCTTGGTCACTTATCGAGAATAGTACTACCAAGACCGGCGTACCGTCAACGATGCGTACGGCAATCCTGTTAAAAAGGCAGGACGAGAAACCGTTTCGCTGCGATTTCAAGATAGAAGCCAAGGTCGATGCTAAAAGTTCTATGGAGAGGAGCTTTCAAAAGATGTTTGGAGGACGACCCAAAGATGATCCTCTGCTCTTCGATCCACAGCTGCCTCCCACCAACAAATTGCAGATGTACGATCTCACCGCACTTGGATCTGTGGACCTAGGCAGTCTCGCAGGCATAACTTTCCAAACCGTGCTGGACTCTGCAGTAAAGCATATTTAGGATAGTTTGATGCACAGATTCGACATAAATGCCAGGTATGACTTTGCCGAAGTTTTCAAAGGTTGCATAGATATGTTGGCTATATCAAACGATGTTTTCTCAGTCCTGTTCATCAAGTAGTAGGAGGATTTGGGTATCTTGTTTCAATGAAGATCATGCACATTTGTGTTATAGTTTCGACTATAAGCATATGTGACATGGTTTTTATCTGGTTAACTATTAACAGCACTGGAATAACTACATTGAATACCAATAACCGCAGCTACTCCTATGTACCAATTACATGATGTAATGATCCCCGTGGAAATTCGGGGCCAAACACTCAAGCTTTATCCGATCGAAAGCAGGCCAGAGATCTTGAATCAGTGTATCGAGTATGCATCATATTGAAAGTGGGGTGCGTTGATGGCTGTGTCAGCAGCCACACGGCTTGCGGTGTCAGCAGTAACCAAGTTGAGAGATGCCGGCAGGTGCAGAGTAATAACCGCTACACTACAAAGCCACCACCCACTAGATGATGACTCCATGCCCTCTTTACGTATCCAAAGTGGGCGTAGATGCTGGATTATTGATCGCTTACATGACCACCTTCTCTATCGATCACGAGTCCAAGGTTGTTGCCTACATGGTACCTACCCGTAGCGCAATCCGAAGGGCACGGGTATTATCCGTTGGTCGAATTCGAAGTACTGAAGAGTGCTGTGGCTCTTGAAGGACCAGTTATTTCGGTTTCCCAAGAGTGTGGGTGCTGTCATGTGTATCCTGAATAGGCATCACACGCTGACGAGTTTCCACCCCCAACGACCCCCGCCTGGGCATAACTGGATGTAGACAAGGCTCCGCCCGTGTGCTGCACGCTGCAAGCATGACCGCTACCAAGTGACAGAAGCTGAGCCTGGAGGCGCACATCAGCCCCTCGCTTCATGCATCGCTGTTGCCCTTTCCAGCACAATCACGCCTGTTGGACCGACTCCCATTCTGCGTGCGGAATTTGGATCGGGAAGAAAATGACCGGCATCGCATCAGAAGATAATGACCATTCTTCAGAAACATCATCATCATCATCAACAAGCGACGAGCGCGACACGACTCCTGCTGAAGATGTTGAGCCCGCGCCAGGCACCGATGCCAACGGGCGGCGGAGCAGTGTTGCAGATGTGATCGACCCAGTCGTCGCAGAGATAGAGGGAAGCAGCGGCGACTATGGGCTTCAGGGCAAGGACGACAGCATGTTTCTGCACGATTTTGAGTAGGTCAATCTTGCGAGGCTGGTGCATGATGGGCGCATATACATGTTCTGACCCAGCAAGCGTTGTCACCATCCACGGTCTCCATGGCCACCGCGAGACAACTTGGCAAGCGTGGGATGAATCGAAACGAGAGACAGTCCGTGGACTGGAGGAATGGAAGTACGATCTGGGCTTCCGTTTGATGAACTATGGTTACGATGCTTTTAAGACGCTCTCGAAAGAGGGTATCACTAAAGAAGCATCAAAGCTGCTGCGTGCCGTTGTAGAGGCAAGGCATGGAAGAGACAAGGTATATACCTTTTTTGGGAAGAGGGGAGGGCGAGCGATACAGGTGCGCACTTATTGATAATCTGCTTGTAGGATTCATTCCGCCCGATAGTCTTCATGTGCCATGATATCGGAGGCACGATTGTCAAACAAGTAACAAAGGCCCTTTACACGAAAGTGTCAGCCAAATGACTGTTTCTAGGCTTTGTATCAATCCGTCATGGACCCAGAATATGCCGACATCGCAGAGTCCACCAAATGGATTGTATTCAACCCTTTGTGGCGAGTAAATTTTATGGTCCTTGGCTAACTACCGCGACTTAGATATTCATCGGCTGCCCACACAGATGGCGTAGTGTCTTGGACATGGAAGAGAAGATTGCACGGCTTTTGTACTCGGGTTCAAAGTTACCCGAGGGAAATCCGCTGCTTCATGTCAAAAGCCTAGCAAGGGCCGTCATTGAATGCAATCTGGCTTTCCTAGAGTCCAAGATTCTTCTTAGCGCAAAGATACACAGCATTCTGTCTACCCTCACGGACCTCAAGCAATGCGTAAGATACTGGACACAAGGCATGATTGAACGGTCTTGACCTGACTCTTTGCATTTTCCAGATTTTCACTGAATTCGATGTGACGTTCCGGACTGGGTTTGCATTTGGTCGCGAATTTCCCCAGCCCCATGCGGCTTTAGCCTGCGCAGAGCAAATTTTGAAATTGAAACAAAGTTTTGAAATATTTCAATACCATTCTAAGCTATGTAAGGTTCATCAAAATGGCTTTGCGGGGGAATTATCCTGGTGGTTGAACTAACACTGGTCAGATCAGGACGAGGTGAAGCGAGCAGAAGAGGCTTCGTATATGAATGCCCTCGTGGCACAGGCGCCTCCAGTCCGACCAATCCTTGTTAACCAGTATCAGAGAAACCCTCTGGCCAACAACCAAGAATACATCAGCTGGCGGGAGGGTATCAGTTCTAATGTTTTGATTATCCATGGACAAAGCCTGAGGCCATGGGTTTCTGGATTCCTCTTCGACGAGATGATGCTGCATTCTAGGGATGAAAGAATTTGGACCTACTTCTCATTTGATGAGAGCGATGATCGCTACAAGGATACAAGAGCATTCCTTTTGACCACTGCTGCACAGTGGGTAAGGCTCGACACGGTTCTCAAATCTGACTTTAACTTCCAAAGTGACATGTCTCGCTTTCTGGCCCAGCGCACTCTTAGCGAAAACGACTTGCTTGTCTTATTGAGCAGGATTCGATACTTCTACAGCAGTGGAGAAACGGTATTTGTGCTTGACAATGTAGACGAATGCTTGGACAAGCTTTCCTCGTTCTGGCGTTTGGCAGCCGAAATGTCCGAGTCACGTGAGAAGCGATGGAAATTTCTGATCATGACCAAGTCGATGGACTCGCTCGATGAGTGGCTGAAGGGCTCGCCGACAATTGTACTCGAGGATGAATTCTCACTGGAAGATGTCGATCCCTGTGCTAGGGATGAGATTGACTACACGTTGCATCAGCTCGATGCCAGATACACATCAACACTACCAATCGGTAGATACCGAGACGATCTTTTGAGGAAAGGCGGTAATGATGTTGGTCTGACGAGGCTACTCCTTCATGATATCCAGAACAGTCCATCTTTGGAAGCTCTCACAAATGCCCTGCAAGGGCTTCCGGAAGTGAGTTTGGAGATTCTATTCCGGAAGACCATGGACGCCATACCAGAGGCCAAGCGCAGTTTGGTATTCAGGGCCATTACCTGGCTCGTGTTTGCCTTTCGGTCTCTTAGTATTGGCGAACTGTGCTCAGTACTTGACATGTCCGAACAGACTCAAGATGCAGATGGTATGTGGGCAATGGATGCGCTGATTGGCATCCCAATCTTTGATTTCTCCAATACGCAGGAGATCCGCTTGCAACATGCAGAGCTAAAGAATCTGATTCTTCAGTGTGATAAGGAGGAGTGGTATCATGTCCAAGCGACTGCACACGAAATGATGGCAGAAGACTGCCTTGGGTTCCTTGGTACCACCGGTGCCTGTGATACTTTGAACACACTGTGCGAGGTTCGGCATGGCATTCTGTCAACACCATGCGTCAGACCCCGGGTTGACATAGCCACTTACGCTGTGTGCTATTGGGATCGGCATTACTGTCTTGCATCCAACAAGAGTCGTTTGATAGGGCAGGTGATTGAGTTTTTCAAGAGCAAGGCAGCTTCCCGGAGTTGGCAGATGGCACATTGGTTCATGTCGAATCCGTTTTCTCGGGTGGATCGCACCTATCTTTGCCCACTACCGCTCGTGGCTTCCATGGGCCTTGAGGATGTATATGAGCGATGGATACAAGACAGCAACATGTCGGCAGCCGAGCAAAAGCTGTGGCTTCCGTACGCTGTGGCTGAGGCGGCAAGAAACAAACATGGCGGCTTGGCACTTCACTTGTTAGGGTCGGTGGTGGAGCTGGACAGGGCAACGGCCGAGTACGTGCTCGAAGCAGCGTGCTCGGGGGGAGACGAGGAAGTGCTTGTGAAAGTCGTGTCACAGATTGGCAAGATGATAGTGCCATCATTCACATGGCCGGCCTTTGTGGTGCGGCGAGCGGCATGGAATGGCCATGCCAAGGTTGTGCAGGCCTTGTTGGACGAGGGTGCCGACATCAGTGGCAGCGAGAGAGCGGCGTTTGGGCAATGCTCTCTGTATTTAGCAGCACGCAACGGCCACGTCGAGGTGTTCAAGCTGGTGGCCATGCACGATGCAAGCCTGGTGAAGGCGCGCGACGCGGATAACAATTCGGTACTGAACGTGGCGGCACAGAGGGGAAATGCCGACATGGTCAAACTGCTGCTGGAGAAGGGGGCCGAGGTCAACGCTGACGACGGGATAGCCATCAGCAGTGCGTGTAGCATAGGAGCGCACGCCACGGTACGCGTGCTCCTCGATCACGGGGCGCAGACGGAAACGAGACGCGAGGCGGAAACATGGCCGCCGCTACACATGGCTATCCAAGAAGGGGCGTGGCGGTGCGTGAAAGAGCTGCTGTTATTCAAGAGCGACGCCAACCATGAATGCACGGGCGGCACGGCGCTGAATGTGGCGGTCAAAGCCAAACGTCTGGACATTATGCAGCTGCTGGTGGAGCACGGGGCGGATGTGAACAAGCAGCACGACAAGCAGACGGCGACGGCTCTGCAGACGGCCGTGGGCGTGGGACAGGCCGAGGGGCGGGCCATGGTGGAGTGGCTGCTGGGCCAGGGCGCCGACGTCAACCTGCGTACCAGCGAGAGCTCGCCGCTGTTTGGGGCGTGCCTGGCAGATGACGCCGACATGGCGCGGCTGCTGCTCGACAAAGGCGCTGTGGTGAATGAAGTGTGCCACGATGTGTGGACGCCGCTGCATGCCGCGTACCAGAGCGGCGCCGTGACGCGGCTGTTGCTGGACCAAGGCGCGTCGGTGGATGAAGTCGTGGGTGAGGGCGGGCGGTCGCCGCTGTTCCTCGCGGCCGAATGGGGCCAGACGGACGTGGTGGCGGCGCTGGCCGAGCACCATGCCGACATCAATCTGCCCTATCGGCCTGCCGACGTCGATGCCGAAGCCGACATGCTGGCCGGCTTCACGCCGCTGCTCGCTGCTCTCAAGGCCGGCCATGGCGATACGGCCCGCGTGCTGCTCGAGCACGGCGCCGACCCAACCATCAAGCCGGCAAGCGGCATCCATCCATTCCTGTACATCTACACGACCCAGCTGCTGCGCATGGTGCTCGAGTTCCAGCCCGACCTGGGCCTGGCCGACCGCGACAACGACACCGCCCTCAACGCCCTTGTGGAACGCGCCACCGTCCAGCTGGCCGATGTGAAGCTGCTCGTCCATGCCGGCAGCAACGTCAACACCACAAACTCGGCCGGCTGGACGCCACTGCACAAGGCCATTGACAAGGACAAGCTCGACATTGCCCGCTTCCTGCTCAAGCGCGGCGCCGATGTCAACCTCGTCGCCCGCAGCACCGACGCCCCGCTGCATCTGGCCTGCTCCAAGGGCTCTCCCGCCCAAGTCCGCCTCTTGCTCGACGCTGGCGCCAATGTCAACCTCATCGCCTCCTACTATGGCTCACCCGCCCAGGCCGCCTGTCGCCGCTCCTTGGCAGCCGGTGTGCATCGCGACGAGGCAGAGCCTACTATTCTTGACGTCCTGCAATGCCTCGTTTCCGACACCACCACCACGACCACTACTACGGTAGATGTGAACGCCATCGGCGGGCTCTACGGGTCGGCCCTTGCCGCCGCTAGCTACTACGCTACTGCCCCAGTCGTGCAGTTCCTGCTCCGTCTCGGCGCAACCACGGACACGCGTGACCAGGCCGGCCGCTACCCCATTCATCTCGCCGCTGTTGGTCCCACTACCGCCAACTTTGCCGCCCTGCGTGATGCCAACGCCAATCTCTACACACGTGACAACGCCGGCCGCACCCTGGTGCATTTCGCCGTCGTCAGCGGCAACTTGGATCTGCTCCAATGTGTGCTGCAGGCTACCGACGGCCTGCTCCATGAACCCGATACCGACGGGTGGACTCCCCTGCACTACGCCGCCAGGGGCACCTACCACCGCTTCTCTGACCTCACCGATCAGGACATGCGCGAACAACGCAAGCATGAATTTGTCGCCTTCCTCATCGACCAGGGCGCAGACATCTGCGCCCTCACCCTTGGGCCTGATGGCAAGCAGTCGTCGCCCCTCAAGCTGGCCAACTATCATGGTGCCAAGCAAGAGACCTTGCACCTGTTGACATCCCAGAACAACGTCAACGACGACAGCATGGCATGGCATCAAATATCCCACCAGTCAAGGAAAGCCTATGATATATGGCCGTTTTGTTACTGTGATGGTTGTCTATACGTAAGTCCAATCTTGATTCTTCTTTTTCCCTCATTTGCTTCCCGCCCGGCCAACTTCATTTTTGTCTTTCCACAAAGATACTTATGCCTAGTCACAGAAGGTCAGTGGCTTCCGCTACAAGTGCAAAGATTGCTATGATTTCGATTTTTGCTACAAGTGCTACGCCAACAGACATGTGCTGCACCCACATCATGAATGGAATACCATGGGCCAGGAGTTTGAAGACGACCCAGATGCTCAGCCCGACGCCGCTAACCAAGACTCGAATACTGATGACGACGACACAGACTCGGATAGTGATGTTAGCTCTAGTACCGAGTCTACTACATAGACACGAAGAAAACAATGAATAAATTTGACGGAATAATCAATGTCCTATATTTCCTATTTATTTGCCTTTCTAACCACACATGCCGAGAACACGAGTTTAGTCATCAACTGATCCAAATCATTCTCAGTAGAGTTTAACTGCTGTTGCTCAGTTTCGAAAACACGCACGTCCAATCCCAAACATATTACCCATCTTGCATTTGCTAAGATCATTACATGGTTCGACTAGTGAAGAATACAGACTCTATGCAGCACTAAGATATTACCAGGCAAATATTCACAAAACCTTTGGGCTCAGAAAGTCCAATTCCTCTCGTCTTATCTTCGCTTGAATTTTATTCGCTGGATTGGCAATGAAATGCTGCTCGTATTCAATCACAGGTAGTCGACTGGTTCCTGGCTCATAGCGGAAATCATACTTGAGAATATAGAAGGCTATCAAAACCTTTAGCTGATCCGAGACGAAGAATCGACCTATGTATGATCAATTAGAGCCCATGCCTGTGTTGGAAAAAAAAATAAAAAAAAGTAGGAGGTTGTGAATCCTGCATCTACGTACCTGGACACGCATGTTGGCCATGACCGAATTGGAGGTGCTCCGCCGATGTCGTGACAAAATGGAGCCCGCCTTCTTTGCCCGTTTGTTCACCTTGACGATAAAATCGGTGAAGATCGAAAGTTTCGGGATTAGAGAATGCGCTTGCGCCTCTGGTGTGGTCATCGGAGATTAGGATGAGACCTCCAGCCGGGAGAGTGGTTCCGTCAGAGAGGATGATGGGTTTAGAGACATAGCGTGTCATGGGTGCTATGGAGAATATTCAGCAGAGAACTTCCTTGTATGCTCCATCGCATGGGCCTTTTTTAAAAAAAAATACATACCTGAAGCTAATGGGTGGACACGTAGCACTTCTCGCAGAAACGAATCCATTAGTCTGAGCTTCTGCAGCGCCGACCTCGTCCACCCATGTCCCGTCAAGACCTCAATGAGCTCACCGCGCAATGGCTGTAAGATTTCCGGTGTGTCGCAAATTTGTAGTAAGCAACGAGTTATTACCTCGGTTGTTGTGTTCATCGCAGCGAGACTAAGCAAAAGTTGTCCGCCGGTGAAATCCAATGGCCTACCTTTGGCTATGTCCAGCATCCAGGCAAAGCAATTGCCCGCAGCATTCTCCGTTGAACTCTCCACCTTGTTCTTGCTCTCCTTTCGCTGATTTATTATCTTCTGAGCTTCTGGCTCCAGGAGTTTCCGAGCGTCCTGAACCTGCTTTCGCAATTGTCGACAAGGCGGAAGGATCTGGTACATGAACGCCCGAAGGAAGGGTGGGAAAAAGTTCAGCACGACACCATTTCCAAATATTCGTATCGTATACTCTTTCGATATCGCAAGCCAGTTATCGTTTCTGGCAAGTTGTTCTCCGACAAAAACATGTCCCGACACGCGAGCGGTGATATCAATCGCGACATCCTTCACTTCGAAGCCCTCCCAGCCGCTCTTCTCTCCCAGCGTATGTTCGACTGCACGCGATGTCTCATGCACAAGAAGCCCGGTCAAAAGACCTAAACTTGGCGTGAGTTTGGCATTGATGACATCCAGCATCAATCGATCATCTCTCAGCCCCTCTCGCATGCCTTCAAAGCCCGCGTACTGCGTGGGAAATTCTTTCTTCTGGCCCTTGGAAAGACTGAGGGCAGGGTGGTTACGCAGTTCGTGGGAGAAGCGATTAGGCACGACGATTTTGAAGCCTGCTCCCGAATGCACTTGGAAGCAGCCCGTCGTCATGCGCCGCCCTTCCTGCATGAGAGAGTTTCCGTAGCGCAGAAATTCGGGGGGCTTCAATCGTCGTGGAAGACATCTCCAGAGGCCTTTTTCGAGCGAGGCAACGGGTATGTCTGGAAATGGTTGCTGTCCCGATCTGGATAGGACGCAATATAGAAGAATAACAGCTATCGCGATGCCAATGCCTGGGCTAAGTTGTAGATGATAGGCGGCAAGGAATGATTCTAATGCCATTATATTCAGGGAAGCGCATTCAGTAAGCAATTGTTTATCAATTCTAGGGTGTTGTAGGGAAGTTTTGACGCCGTAGCTATTCGTGATTTCTGGGTTGTCGTGTTCTGCCGTGTCGAGTCCATGGTATCAATTTATTTATGAAAGGTGAACTCATCACAGACTAATGCAGGAGCTAGAGTTTGCAAAACTACCGGTGAATCGTTAGGTCCATAGGTGATAAGCACCGTCGAATCACCGTACTCGAATAACACTCTCGGATTTTCAAATACCCCCATATCAGTGTTCGTACGATCTTTTTCCGATAACCACAGAGCCCTGAATCGTAAGGATCTCAATTAATATAATACAAGAAAGAATCAGAATACCGCCTTCGGAGTTCGTAATCTTCATGCTACCGTCACGGTGTGGAGATAGACTAACAACTTCGGAGTCCGTAGTCTTTGTGTTAGCGTCACATTGTGGCCGTACGCCTCTCATAACCGGCCCGAATCGTATTGCACATTCACTACTACAGCGAAATGCTTTACTTCTTCCAATCTCGATTCTTGCGCATACTACTTTGCGTGTAATGCTACTATGATTGTAACCAGGGTCAGACGGCCACTCCTGTTACAAGGTTTCCAATCATTCTACCCTTTCTCAAACGCTTTACCTACAACGAAAGCAAGATACTCAAGTACAATAATCAACAAACTTAGGAAATCAAAGGGCGAATTCTCTGCCCGAGCATCAACAGATCAAGTTATCCCATTCCATGCGCTAGACGATGGGTATGTCAACCGTCATGTCGTCATGGAGGCTACTTATCGTTTTGACGATGTGCTCGACGTCGATCGACTTCGGTTGGCGTTGCACCGTCTGATGCAGCGAGACGGTTGGAAGAAACTCGGCGCCAGGATCCGCCAGAATGCAAGTTCTCAAAGTGGGATTCATTTTTCTCCGTTGCATCTTGCTGATCGTCTTCAGAAACAAAAGAAACTTGAATACATCCTCCCTTGTGAATATGATGAAAAACGACCCCCTTTCTTATGGTTGCATGAAAAGTTCGAGAAGACCATAGCTGAACATCCCAAGGCTTCACGGCTTCCGAGAGCAAGTCACACACCAAAGATACATGAGGATCCGCATCTTATGCAGTCTTTTTTGCACCATTCAGGCCGTCCAAGAAAACTGGCAGATTGGCTCAACAGCGATTGTCCTCCATTATCGTTCAAAGTACGTTTCTGCTTGGTATCGCATCGTTCATATCATCCCTACATTGATTCTAAATGGTTTGTTGTCTAGATTCTGTCCTTCCAAGATGCCACTATTCTTTCTGTAAGCTGGCCGCATTGTGTATTTGACGGCATAGGAAGAGCGGCATTCATGAATGCATGGCTTGCTGAGCTGAACGGCCTCGCGATTCCAGAGTTCGTTGGCTTCGATCACGATCCTATGAGTCCGTTGATCGGAGAAGTTTCTGGAGAACGATACGTTCTGAGATCACAAATGCTGGCTGGCTCTCGGCTTTTTTTCTTCGTGCTTAGGATGATTTTTGACCTTATATTGCAACCGAAATCTGAGCCTCGAATTCTTCAAATCCCAGATCGATTCTTGCAGGAAATGAGGAGAGAAGCTCTCGCAGATTTGAGGAAAGAGTGCAAGGGAGAAGATGCTGTATTTGTGACTAATGGGGATGTTCTGTTAGCCTGGTGGGCACGCACAGTGCTGTCTTCACAAAACCTGGCTGGTTCTCGCCCTGTCACAATCGGGACTGCGCTGAACCTAAGAAAAACTCTGGAAAAGGAACTTCCAAGAGGTACTTTTATAGGGAATGCTGTCAGTACCGCCTTCGCGTTCCTGACAGCCCATGAACTCGCAACAATACCATTGGGCAGTATTGCGCTTCGTATACGGCGAGCTATCCAACAGCAGCGAACCACTGAGCAAGTGAAAGCACAGTTGACGTTGATGGACTCCTATGGCCGCCAGCCGCTAGCAGGGCCGTGGAATGTTTTGCCGCTAGTTCTCTCTCAATCGTGAGTTTTGATCAACCTCAACTTCTTCCTAGGCACAACTAAGACCTCGCATTACAGGAATAGCCTTGGTTTCTTCGATCTCGACTTTTCGTCCGCTGTTGTTCGACAAGGTCTTCCCAATGATAGGAGGAGCAATGGGGTGGGAAAACCGTCGTATATTCACCTGACTCATCAAATGAACGGCGTGGTAAGTTGATCAACCAGGATATGTTGCTTTTCGGTGCTGATCATCCATAATAGCCTGGAAGAAATGCAGGAAGTGTCCTGGGCAAAGATGCGGCCGGAAACTGGTGGATATATTTCGACCTTCCTGTTACAGCTTGGGAGGGCGTGTATAAGAAGCTAAGAGCACTAGAGAGCTAGTGTGAGAGAAGGGTAATACGCTGAGCACCCCTCCAAAACCAAAGTGACGCTTTGCGCAATAGATCCACAATGATGTAATAAAGGCAACAAAATTGAATTAAAATAAGAGATATAATTTGCGAACCAGCCTTCAGCCACGCCTCACCTCATTAGGGAGTGAATGCATCTTGTCGCTTAACACAATTCTAGAGATTACTGTTTTTAGTTAGTTCGCTTGAAATTGGTCTGACTTGATAGGAGCAGCTCCATTCTATGTAATATCCAGAAGAATTCATTTCCGTGCATATCAAACTACTACATACAAACTATTCTCAAATGACTACGTCTAATGAGCGTAAGAAAGCAGTTTTGAGCGATCAAGCAGGCAAAAAACGTGGGGCGATTCGGTCACTCCCAAGGTCTAGCATCACGTGTGCAGCGTTGAGATTTGCAAATCTAAGCATGAAGCAAGAAGCTGGCATCTCGAATTCAGGACAAACAATCTGTTAGAATAGTATTCCAACCACCTATTCTAGATGCCATGTACAGTCGGGATAAAGAGATGAAGATTATTGGTGGCTATCCTGATTCTTTAGAAATTAGCGAACAACTCACATACCCTTAGCGAACGGTAACCAAACATCGTTCGGTTATGGTTGCAGTTTCCCATTCTCTAAAAAATACCCAGCGTATACTACCAAGATGCAATCCGCAACAATACATCTCGGAACAATCTCTATAAATTATGGTGAAATCAGGTTGCCCAGCTGCCCTGTACCGGCGCCAGCTTTACCATGAAAGGTGTCTTCTCCCAGAGCATATAGACCTTTTGGTCTGACCAGTTCGCGTCGAAGCGTGCTTCCAAGTCAAAATGCCACACCAATCGCGCAATCACCAATTTCAGCTCAGCATATGCCAAGCTCTGCCCAAGACCTGTAATGTTCACATTTAGTACATGTTCATCGATCAATAGAAGGAGAGGGTGATTTTGAACAAGGCAACCTACAGTCCCGAGGTCCAAGTGAAAACACTCGTGCGGCCTCTCTTAGGTCGTGATCATAGAGCGGATCTTCCCCTGTCCATCTCTCGGGCACATAGCTCTCTGCATCGTAGAAGTTGAGGCTACTTTTGCACGCCGCGTAAATGGGGATTCCGACTGCTACATTCCCCGGCACTTGAAACCCACCGATCACTGCGCCAGTACCATTTGTGTATCGGGGATGCGTGGAGGGAGAAGGCGCTTGAATTCTCATAGTCTCTTCGATACAGCCTAGTAGGTATTTGCACCCGTTGACGCTCGACATATTTATATCTGCTGCGCATGTGAATTTAGTGCGAATTTCTGCTGTAAGCTTCTCCAGAGTTCTCGGATTTGTTAGAAGCTGGAAGACTGCATGTGTGAGAACTGTCGCTAGTGTTTCACTTCCTGCTGCCATGAGGAAAGAAGCATTGGAGTCGAGTTGGTACATGGTCATTCTGCCATTTTTGTATTCGTCAATTAGCTTCTCCATAAAGTCCGGAACCATTGGTCGTGAGTTTAAGCGGTAGTTAACTTTTTCCTATATTATTATTATTATTATTCTAGTTTAACGTCCTGTGTCAGCCGGTGGGCTATATAAGACGTGTAGGCTAGGCCTACAGGTAACTACGTAGTGCTATCAATTTGGTGTAGGTAGGGGAGGGGGTCATCTAAATACAGGTGAGGCTC